>NC_137611.1:56265292-56510389 GCF_963280865.1 Gymnoscopelus braueri | reverse complement strand
TTTCGACGGCCAGCGCGAACATAGTTCTTCTAAGCACTCAGAACTCCAAAATGATTCTGATTCCAGGTAGAGTGCACCTAGCCATGTTCACCACTAAAACAAAAAAGAGATCACTTTACCTATTTCAATGAGTCGATTCCATGCCTAAACAAACACACACTCAAATAATAATTCAAACTACAACTGTTAGGCTATTAAGCTTTCAAATGGTTTTAGGACAAACTGATCTTGTGTGATACAATGGACCGGCATCCCTCAGGTCATGGAATGGGTCTGCTTGTGTCCATCCAGATGAAAGGCCTCTGTGTGTTCTGTTTTGCCTTCTGGATCTGACCACTCAGGGGGATGGCCCTCAGAAGGGGGTTTGGCTTGGTCTCCAGGGAGGTGTCATTCACTGGAAACTCCCCATGGTACATGTACGCTCAACACAAAAGAAAATAAACATTTTCATTAGCATTCATTCTTCAATACTTCAAATCATAATCTCTACATTACATTAAATGCAGAATAAACTCTTAACTCTCACTCATTCACTCAAACAAAGAAGAGAAAAGACACAAGGCCAATCACACAGAAAGAGAGAGATCGGCACATCCTATAGCATAGGGTAAAAGTGGTGGGGGCCGAGGGACTGTGGGAGCCCACTGAGAGGTGGGGGCTTGAGGGGATAGAGACAGGGAGCCTAGGCTCACATGCACTCACTCACGCACTCACTCACACACAAAAGGGTAAGAGACAACCAACAGTGATTGTTTGTTTGGTTCCAGAATTAAATGTCTCAAACAGACTATACTTTTTTTGAAGAATGTAAAGGAGATTTCACAATTACTACAATTACTAACATGTTTCATTATGATTTTCCCCTATTGTTATTAACGTGGCGAAATGGAAAATATGTGTTTGCACACTTTTATAACATGCTCACAATTATAATGTTTATCATTAAATGGCATGCATTATAAACGGTGCATTACTTATTTTAAAACTCAAACAGTACACTAAAATACGTATCTGAGAACATCTGAGGTGAGAATGTGCTGCCACATAATTTTTCTCTCTCTCACTCTCAGCTATGGGCTCTAATCAGGGCCTTATGCTCCCACTGCTCAGAGGAATGGGACACTGTGATTGGTTACATCAAAGTATACCCTTCTGAGTTACTCAAGTAAATATACTCATCACGCATCTCTCCTGCTTCACCTCCCCCCTTGAAACATGAGAATCAGGTTTCAGAAACACAGAGAAAAGCACGCAGGAAAGAGAAAGTACTCAAGTACCATACTAGCCACTACTTGAGTAGAAATACTCCCCAGGCTAAAATAACAGCCTGTGTGTGTGTGTGGACCCCCCTTTCTCCCCCATACAGAGGAGAAATAGGAGAGCAGCAGACGAGTGAGAGTAGGACAACTCCCACTGTCTATGTAATACATTACTTAGCTAAACCCATGATTATTATCATCATTAATATTATTATTATTATTATCATTATTACTGCTTATACCTCTTCCCGCCTTTACGCTAAACGGTCAACCTAATCAAAACACCATCATATTCTTCAGACATAAACACACAGACCTCCACACACACAGTGTGGATATTAGCCACTCACAGACACAAACAAAAACGGCAAAGACAGACACATAGACACATCCTGCAGCTGACAGGCAGACACATAGATACCCACAGAGACTGACAGACAGACAAACAAAACATTTTCATCTCCTCACTTGTACACATGTATAGCTATTACATGTATGCAAAATGTATGAAACAAAAACTAAAAAGATGCACCTACACACAAGATAAAAACAAAACCCCCCCAAAAAAAAACGTTAACATCGTTAACATCGCAGTAACACGGAAAACCACAGTTTTCAGTGAATATAAGTAGCAGCTCACGGCCGCAACTCAACAGTTCAGTACACGGAAAATCACCGTTTTCAGTGAATAAGTAGCCCGCCTTTACACTAGACAGTCAACCTAATCAAAACTCCCAATCCCAAGAACTACTCAATACCCATGTGACAAAGTACATTCGATCAACTTATTACAAAAGCAACTAAGCAACGAAAATAACCCATCACCAGAGTGACCAAGGAAAGTTCCCCAAAACAACTGAGCACACAAGTGATAAGTACAGTCCATCCACTCATTACATTAGTAACTAAGTAACGAAAATAACCTATCACCAGAGTGACCAAGTAAAGTTTACTGTTTGTTTTTTTTATAATTTTTTTTTTTTTTTTAGCTTCATGATCAGTCAGGCAAAATTATTAGGAGACAGAGCGTGACGTCTTAATCTGATGCGTAATCGCCTGACACAGAGGCATCACTGAAATGCAAGCCAGATACTTTTGACCAAAATTTCAATAAAAATAAATTTTAACATGAACCCAAAACCCTCCCTCAACAAAGGCAAAAATAATGCCCCACAGACAGCACTTAAAAAAGTAAAAAAATAGGTTCTTTTCATCGAAAACATCCTGAGGGACAAACTACTGAGTCAAAAAACAACTCACCTTTATTGAAGATTGTCCCTCAAATGAATTCAGAAAGTCAAAAGCTGGTTCGCCATTTGTAGTAAAGTGCATTAATCTGTGGGACTATTTGCCCTTGTTTAAGGAGAATTAAAGAGTCCAGGCATTCCATCTCCTCAGTTGATTTTATTAAGGAGAGAAGATAATTACTTACATGGTTACAGCTTTCGTCAGGACAAGAGACAGAACTCCACTCAGAGTGGATATTTATACTCAGTGTGTGTGTACATGCATGCTGTTTTCTATAGGCATGTGCACGAGGTGTATGTGTTCTGATCCAGATGCCTAAATGTGTGTGTGTCCTGTGTGTGTGTGTGTGTGTGTGTGTGTGGGCATGTATGGATGTACTTCAGTGTGCACGTAGGTGTGTGGGTTACAAGTGCTGAGACTATGTGTGTAAATGTGTATGTGCTAAATTAAGTAGTTTGGTGTGTGTGTAAGTCCATTGTGAGAGTTGGTTAAAACAATATAGTGGTCAGCTAAGGTCAGATGTCCCCTGGATAATGGACATCTGGACCTCCTAACAGAATGTGCCCCTATCTCCTATGAAAGGGCTTAGGGTGTCTGTAACTAATCGGGAATGTCTCACTAGGCCAACTGGTATTCACTTTAAGGTTGACCACAGTAATCAATGGACTATGTCCACCAGGCCTTCACTAGTAATATGCATGGTTACATTGCAATGTGACTGCATTACAATATGGGTACTGGTAGATTAGTGTATAATGATATATGATATTATGTATGGATACATGTATGTAAGTACAAGGACCATGTGCTGTTTAAATGACTGTTCCTCACTAACCATCAGAGTTTTCTGTGTATGACATCCTGCGGGGGATGAGTGTCTCTAGGTCTGTTCTTTGTGTGGTTCAAATCAGGCCATGTGAGTCTTCATGTGTGTTCATCTCAAGTATTTCTAGACTATATGCTTATTCTAAGATACTACAGTATCAAAATGTACTTACTAGAAGTACAAGTACTTGTTATGCAGAAGGTCCCATTTCACAAGTTTTCAAATCAAAATCATGGGATAATTTTTTTTTTTTTTAAATACCCAGGGGGACCGCGGACCCCCCCCCCCCCACCCCCCCCCCCAAAAAAAAGAAAATCGTTTGGGGGTACAAAATCATGGGATAAAAAAAAATACCCACAACCCACAAACAGCCAAATTGTCAACGGATCCACAAGCTCACAACGCGACACGAAGCGACGCGTTTTGAGCTTGTAGATCGGCTATTTTCAAATTGCCAAAGTTTAAATAGGGCTGAAGTGGTTTTGTCAAAATCTACAAAGTAACTAGTAACTAAGTTTTCAAATAATTGTAGTGGAGTAAAAGTACAATATTTGCCTCCGAGATGTAGTGGAGTAGAAGTAAAAGTATTGCAAATTGGAAATACACCAGTAAAGTAAAAGTACATCAACATTGTACTTAAGTACAGTACTTGAGTACATGTACTTAGTTACTTTCCACCACGGATAGTTTTAGTCATAGCCTTTTGAATTAAATTCCATTTAGTTTTTGTCATATTTGAGTCATCTGAAATGTTTTACTTTTAGTCTAGTTTCAGTTGACTTAAATATCATAAGATTTTAGTCGACTAAATCTACAGTTGATTTAGTGGACTATATTGTATTTTGGCGGGACCCGATGGCGTCGTAATGCCTGCTGCGTGCCGAAAATGCAGACTGAGCTTGTAGATCGACTATTTTCGAAACGTGTTACCCACATGCATAAAATGACTTTTCTATTCTACTGGATCTCTTATTTTTTCTCTTCTCATCTCTTAGTCCCTCCCTAACATTTTAGTCTAGTTTTTATTTGTTGACAAAATTGTCAATAGATTTACATTTTTTTTAAAATCTTCAAAGTGTGAGAACTACTGATTTAGGAGGCATTTGTAGAATCGGCCTCAGGAAGTAATGGGTTAACAAGAAAAAAAATACACAGTCATAATGTAAAGCAGCTTGCAAGCTAAACAATTAAAAATTATGAAACTCTGTTGAACACTGTTTCAAGAGACATAGCAAATTTCATTGTATGAGATCTATGAATTTGGATGTTGCAACTTTGAAATATGTAGTTCATTTCTTTGGCCACCAGATGGCGATCTTATTTTTTTTATTTTTTTGCGTTGTTTAAAAATGTAGGTTAATACAATATAACCTGTACAATCTGTATGGTAGAGTATGTTAATACAATATAACTTATACAATCTGTATGGTAGAGTATGTTAACACAATATAACTTATACAATCTGTATGGTAGAGTATGTTAATACAATATAACTTATACAATCTGTATGATCGAGTATGTTAATACAATATAACTTATATAATCTGTATGATCGAGTATGTTAATACAATATAACTTATACAATCTGTATGATCGAGTATGTTAATACAATATAACTTATATAATCTGTATGATCGAGTATGTTAATACAATATAACTTATACAATCTGTATGATCGAGTGTGTTATTCTTTTTTTTTTGTTATCAATTGTTTGGCCAAATTCATATCCTTTTGGTGGTCCTTAGCACAAAGAAGTTTGAGAACCACTGATTTAGGAGGCATTTGTAGGATCGGTCTCAGGTCCTAATGGGTTAAATTGGCATGTAAATATGAAACAAATGCATAAACATATGAACATGACAAACAAAAGTTGTAATTGTTGCCTGGTTGTTGCTGTCCTCGTGCAGGGTCAGGTGAGAGGGAGGCCGCGAGGAAGACGCCGTGAGGACGATGATGAGGATGATGAAGATGAGTGTGCGCCCTGTTGCAGTCACTCTTTTTACACTCAGAACAGGTCTGCACGCACATACGTACACACACGCACGCACGCACGCACGCACACAAATGCATGCGCACACACCAGTGATTGAAGTACTCAAATGTGTTTTACTTAATTAAAAGTATCAATACCCTATTGTAGAAATAGTCTCTTTGTTACAGCCAAGTACACGTTTGGTATTCAAAATACCAAAAGTAAAAGTAATCATTATGCAGAAGGTCCCATTCACAAGTTTTCAAATGTATAAAAAATCCTTTGAAAATAGCAGATCTACAAGCTCACAAAGTGTAGATCGACTATTTTCAAATTGCTAAAGTATATATAGGCTATAGGTCTGAAGTGGCTTTGTAATAACAATCAAAATTGTCTCAAGACACTTTACATGTAGAGTAGAGACCCGACATCCCACCCTGAGCAAGCAATTTTGCGACAGTGGCAACGAAAAACTCCCTCTTAACTGGAAGAAACGTCAGGCAGACCCTAGGCTCTAGGGTGGCGGCCTTCTGCCTCGACCGTGTCGGGGGAAAGAAGAGAGAGAGAGGGAGAGACAGACAGAGGAGAGACAGAAAGAGATACAGTGCAAGTAGTAACAATAACAATAGTAGCAAATATAATAGTGTAAGATAGTATATGATAATATAATATAGTACAGCAATAGTGTGTATGCAGTATATAATGGTATAATAAAAGAATGTTAAGATAATATACAGTATAGTGTAGTGGTATAGTGTAATGTAGTAGAAATCCACGGTCGTGCTCCATGGAGAGGCCCGGTCCGCAGTCACAGTATTGAGCCGCAGCTGGGGGTCCATGGACCTGCGACGTGGGAAATAAAAGAAACTCCGGGGAGCGGGTCCCCGGTTGTAGAATTAGTGGCAGGCCTTACTAGAGCGTGAATCCGTACAGGGTTAATTACGATTGTACCAATGGGACACAAACCCACACAACCAAAGGGAGGACGAGAAAAGAGAGGACAAGAGGAGAGAGGAAAGGGGAGGGGGGGGGAGAGGATGACTCTAAGTCTATACACTTCGGCTATAGGCTTTATCATCACACACACACACACACACACACACACACACACACACACACACACACACACACACACACACGTGCAGGTCATTTTTACCGTAAGCCATAATGTGTGTGTGCAGGTCGCAGGAAGATGAGGATAAAGATGAGGACGATATGGACGGCGACAACGCGTCGCCATGGCAGCAGGTGGCCACACCCAACCAGGCTCAGAGCCCACAGCGCTCACCGCTGACCAATGGCACGGCTCGTAAGTTCTCCCTGTCACGATCATGACATTTTAGTCGATATTTAATTGTCACAACTGCGATTAACTCTTTCACTGACTTTCACTGATTTTCGTGTTTTATAACCTTTTCAACTGGTCACAGAAAATGTTGATCCATAATGATCCATCGATCCACCGTGTGTAGACAAAAACACGATATGTGTCCGCTCCTCAGAGGAAAACATTTTCACCCGTGAGGTAACTTTTTCTGCCACAGGCACGCTGAAAACACCATAAAATTGTCAAAAATGCACGTCTTTCCCACGTCCACAACTGGCCACAGAACATTTATATACATTATGATCGCTTGTCAGACGGTTAGTAATAATAATAATAATAATAACTTCAATTTATATAGCGCCTTTCAGAAACCCAAGGACGCTTAGTAAACACAAAGGGGATCATTGTTCGTCGTCCAGACAATTTTTTTTTAACTGGAACTGTCGCTCCCTTTGCTAGAGCCCGTTGAAACCACTGTGCCTCGCCAAATCCAGGGCAAAAGAAATTAACTCGAGTTACAAACATTTGCAGGAAACCAATAGACAGAAAGTGGACCGAGGCGGAAATCTTTGGGTGACGTTATTTCCGTATCCGTGTGAGTTACAGTGAAAGTGGTCAATTCGGATTATAGATCACAGCGCAATCTTTTATAAAACAATTAAAAAATAAACGGGAATTCTCGTCCGTGGCAATAAAAATGAACTTATTTGTGTTTTTGCCGTTGGCCCTTGGAACATATAAATAAAACGTTTATTAGTGTGGTTGCCCTAACAGGGCAAACAGACTATAGTTCTAGGGATACTATATTAATCTTTCTAGATAAACAATACTTTGGCGCGCATCTCCTCCCACAGTTTATTCTTCCCAATTTAGTGCCATATATCAAAATGACCGGCTTCACCGGGAATCGTGTGCTTATATTTTGCTAAGAGATTGGTTGAATAGTTTAATTGATATTTATTTATTAGTGCATTACATTTCCCCATCCGCTTTAATGGAAAAGTGAAAAAACTCAAATTAAAGTATTTTTTTCTCAAAAACCGTAAGAGCTAGAGCTACCAGATTTGGAGGGAAGGTTCATAATTTAGTCCAAAATTATTAAACAAATAATTACACTAATCGGCCTCATGGTGGCGCTATAACAGCCGCTTTTACGTTTTGGCCTATAACTCTTGAACCGTATGTCGTAAAATAAAAATTTCGTTTTCCCTGGATTTCTTGGGTCATGACGCAACTCCCCATATAGACCACGCCCATTTGCGTCAGGATAGATTTTCCGCCATTTTGAATTTTCTTCAAAACACACTTTTAGCTCCTTTTCCTACATATTTTTTTCCAAATCTCACAAAAATCGGTACACATGATCTCTGGACCCATGCGATACTCTGGACCGTAAATGGCTTCCAAAGTTAGCGGGAGGGGCCCGTTTTACAAAAAAGCCCACAAATCACGAACAAAACGTCCAGTCAATCCCAAATTTGAATCACATGTCAAGGGTGGTTTACTCAACAGAATTTGATCCAAGATGGCGCCGCCCATGGCTGCTGTGGTGTTGTTTTGTGTGTTTTTATGTCTGGATACGTGTTCTGTGGCATCTCTTATGCAAGAGAAGAACTTTTATGTCTTAGGGATTCCACCCCCTTGGACATTTTTCCTACTTTTCTCACCCGATCTACGGACGTGCTGGATATCCTGGTCAGAGGAACCACAGTCTTCACCCAGGCTGTGAGGTGGGTTAGACGACAGCGGGGGAAGAGAGCAGGGGCTCTCTCTAGACTGCGAAGACGCGGCTCCCGGACCCCACTCCCAGGAATATTTCTGGCCAACGTGAACTCTTTACGCAATAAAATGGATGAACTCCGGTGCCTGGTAGCGAAAAGTAAGGATTACCATTCTGCAGCAGTCTACGCCATCACGGAGACATGGCTCTCCGAGGACGTCCCAGACGCAGCAGTACATCTGGAGGGTTTTCAGCTGTACCGAGCCGACAGGGACACACTTTCGTCCGGCAAGGCCTGCGGTGGAGGGGTATGTTTTTTCGTGAACGAGTCCTGGGGTACTGACGTGACAGTGATTAAACAATACTGCTCGACTGCTCTAGAACTCATTATCATTAACTGTCGCCCGTTTTACTCACCCCGTGAGTTCAGCTCTTTTATTCTTGCTTGTGTGTACATTCCACCCGACGCTGTTGTCGAAGAGGCACAGAGTGCATTAGCCGAGCATATAATGGATGCCGAACGTGTATTTCCGGACAGTGCTGTGATCGTGTTGGGGGATTTTAACAAAGCAAATCTGAGCCGGGCTCTCCCCAAATATCGGCAGCAGGTTAAATGCCCCACTCGAGGGGAGAGGACGCTAGACCACTGCTACTGTACCATCAGGAACGCCTACCACGCTGTTTCCCGAGCTGCGCTGGGAAAATCTGACCATGACATTGTCCACCTGATCCCATCCTACAGACAGAGACTAAAAGTGTCAAAGCCTGTAGTGAAGTCATACAGAACGTGGAATAGCGAGGCTATAGAGAGAACCAGCGCCTGGTTAGAGCGGGCTGGCTGTGACGAGGGTTATGTGGAGTGGGCGGGGGCTGAGGCTGGCAATGACTTGGATGTGTACACTGACACTGTGTCGTCATTCGTCAGCTACTGTGAGGAAGCGTGTGTTCCGACTCGGACCAGGGTCAGTTACAATAATGACAAACCCTGGTTCACAGCCCAGCTCAGAAGGCTGAGGTTGGAGAAGAAGGATGCGTGGCGGAGGGGAGACAAGAACAGGTTTAGAGACGCCAGGTACAAGTTTGAGGCAGCTGTTAAGAAGGCAAAACATCGCTACTCTGAGAAACTGCAACAACAATTCTCAGATGGTAACGCTGCCTCTGTCTGGAAGGGTCTAAAACAAATAACCAACTATAAACCAAAACCCCCTCAGGTCATGGATAACACTCTCCTGGCTAATGAGCTGAACAAGTTTTACTGCAGATTCGAACAACAGTCTGCCCCCTCTGCTCCTGCCCCCCCTCCCCCCCTCTCCCCAACCTCCTCTGCCCGCCCATACCTCTCTGTCTCAGAGAGAGAGGTGAACCGCCTGTTCAAGAGACAGAACCCCCGGAAGGCGGCCGGACCGGACGCTGTCTCACCCTCCATCTTGAAGTTCTGTGCTGACCAGCTGTCCCCTGTGTTCAGTAACATCTTCAACTCCTCCCTGGAGCGCTGTCAGGTACCAGCCTGCTTCAAGACCTCCACCATCATCCCTGTCCCCAAAAAGCCGAGGATCACAGGCCTTAATGACTACAGACCCGTTGCCCTGACCTCTGTAGTTATGAAGGTCTTTGAACGCCTCGTCCTTGCCCACCTGAAGTCCATCACAGACCCTCTCCTAGACCCCCTGCAGTTTGCGTATAGAACCAACAGGTCCGTGGAAGACGCGGTCAACATGGCTCTACACTACGTCCTGAAACATCTGGACACTGATGGGACCTACGCCAGAATCCTGTTTGTGGACTTCAGTTCGGCGTTCAACACCATCTTGCCATCCATACTGGAATGTGGGCTCTCTGCGCTGCAGGTGCCTGACAACACCTGCAGGTGGATCACGGACTTCCTGTCCAACAGGACTCAGCGGGTGAAGCTCGGGAAGTCCATCTCCGAGCTGATGACTATTAGCACCGGTTCCCCGCAGGGCTGTGTCCTGTCTCCCCTTCTGTTTTCCCTCTACACCAACTGCTGCACCTCCAGCCACCAGTCGGTCAAGCTCCTTAAGTTCGCGGACGATACCACCCTGGTAGGCCTCATCTCCAGGGGGGATGAATCTGCTTACAGGAGTGAGATCGACTTGCTGGTCTCCTGGTGCAGCCGGAATAACTTGGAGCTAAATGCTCTTAAGACGGTGGAGCTGATCGTGGACTTCAGGAGGAACCCGCCCCCTCCGTCTCCAATCATACTGGGAGGCACTCCAGTCGCCACAGTGGAGTCATGCCGCTTCCTTGGGGTGACAGTCTCTCGGGACCTGAAGTGGGGGCCCAACATCGACGCCCTCACTAAAAAAGCCCAGAAAAGACTGTTTTTCCTGAGGCAGCTCAGGAAACTCCACTTCCCAAGGTCCATGCTGGTGAACTTTTATACAGCCATCATCGAGTCCATTGTCACCTTCGCCATCATCATCTGGTTCCCCGCTGCAGCGGCCAAGGACAAGGCCAAGCTGCAGCGGGTGATACGCTCGGCGGAGAGGGTGATTGGCTGCCCTTTGCCCCCCCTGGAGGCCCTGTTTAAAAGTAGGGCTTTGGGGAGGGCCAGGAAGATCATGGCTGACCCCACACACCCAGGACGTCTCTTTGCCCCGCTCCCCTCAGGCAGGAGGTTGCGGTCACCAAAGACTGTGAAGGCACGACACTCACACAGCTTTTTCACCACGGCCATCCGGCTACTGAATGCTGCTGGTCCCCCCCCCCCCCCCCTGACCTTACCTGACCTCAGAGACTGTCCTAACTGAACACTTGATCTTTTTGGCACTTTTTGGCACTTCTCATATTTATTTTTATTTATTACTTGTTGTTGCACTATGATGTGGTTTGCACTGTCTTGTCCTGTCTTGCACCAGTCCTGTTGTAAACTGCGCTCCACTGCATCAAACCAAATTCCTAACATGTCTACATGTCATGGCAATAAAGTCTTCTGATTCTGAAAAAAAAAAGAATTTCCACTTTGATCCATAGGGGGCGCCACAAATGCTAAAAAAGTAACCTTTTGATGCAAAAAACATATGTTGGGGGGACCAATCCTCTCAAAATGAAACGCAAGTGATCTCAGGAGTTGCGTGACAATGTAATTGGCGCAGCCTCCGACGGTATTCCTCCCAGCGTATTCCTCGAGTCCCGGCGGCAGCGACCCGCGACTCGCGTCGGCGCAACCACACTCTGCAATTGCCCTGAATTGCGACGCGTCTAGTTTCTGTTTGGCTTTTAGGCTTCTTGAACCCAAATTGCACAGGGCGGATAATATGACTGATAACTTGTCATGTACAAAGAAATGACTGACATTTAATAACTTCATACTTTACTTTACAAGGCGTGTTTGTGTCGTGTTTGTGTGTAACAGGTTTGAGTGAAACGTGTTTGCGTGTAACAGGTTTGAGTGAAACGTGTTTGTGTGTAACGTGTTTGTGTGTAACAGGTTTGTGTGTAACATGGTTGTGTGTAACAGGTTTTAGTGAAACGTGTTTGTGTGTAACAGGTTTGAGTGAAACGTTTGTGTGTAACATGGTTGTGTGTAACAGGTTTGCGTGGTAACATGTTTGTGTGTACCAGGTTTGTGTGAAACATGGTTGTGTTGTAACATATCTGTGTGGTAACAGATTTGTGTGTAACATGTTTGTGTTAACAGGTTTGTGTGTAACATGTTTGAGTGTAACATGGTTGTGTGGGTAACATGTTTTTGTGGTAAGGTAACAGGTTTCTGTGTAACATGTTTGTGAGAAACATGGTTGTGTGGTAACATATTTCTGTGGTAACAGATTTGTCATCTTGTTTTCCAGCAGTTGGTCAGCTTCCTGCCCTGAGGCCACACCCCCATCACTACCCCACCATAGATGAACCTCTACCCTCTAGTAAGGCACACACACACGCACGCACACACGAGTCTTCCCCATGTAAACAAGTTTCGCTCAGAGCATGTCGATGCCAAGTGTGCGGACGTTCCATGTCGCTAATGTGTATTTTGGTTCTCTTATATATTTGTTTTCAACCACACGAAGGGCTGCGCAGTAAGTTGATTACAGTGGTGGCAAAGATGCGCAGTCCCTGTATTGTCTTGAGGTATTTTTACTTTCCTTGCGCATTTCCAGTTTTCTGTACTTTTACTTAAGTAAGTTCAGTACTTTTACTCTACTCCACTATATCTCAGAGGCAAATATTATACTTTTACTCAACTACAATTATTTGACAACTTTAGTTACTAGTTACTTTTCAGATATCAATTATTACATTATAAACCTACATTAACCACTTTTGCCCTATATTATACATAAGCTATTTGAAAATAGCCGATCTACAAGGTCAAAAATCTGCTATTTTCAAACATGTTAGTACTTCTACTTTTGGTACTTAAAATATATTTTGATGCCAATACTTTTGTACTTTTACTCAAGTAACATTATGAACACAGGCCTTTTACTTGTAACAGAGTATTTCTACATTGCAGTATTGATACTTTTACTTAAGTAAAACATGAAGTACTTTTTCCACCACTGGCCCCATGCGACGTCCTCCAGTGGCTCGTTATAACGACCTTCTGCCGTGTGGGGTTGCAGAGGACTGCCAGAGCACCGGTCTGTTGGTGACTGCCTAATGCGAGTCTTCACCACAGGTTTTTCTTTAGGGGTTTTCTCCCGTAGCCTATAACCAAAGGTTAGCCTGTAGGCACTGGTCAATCGGATGGTGGTAGCCAGGATTGAGACTGCACTGTCCACCTCCGGGGGGGGGGGGCGGGGGGGGGGGGGGGATCCCATGCAGTTTGGCCTAAGGCTGCAAAGCACAGAGTTACCGACTTACTGACTGCCACGAGGAGGCACAGCAAAGGTCTTGGCTTGGTGATGGAGAGCCAAGACCATAAAAGTTTAATCTGCAACATAATGTTATACAATATGTAATGGGGGTCCCTGCTTTATCTCTCTCTCAGCTAAGGATTCCTTGGACTGGAAAACAATGTGTGTGTGTATGTGTGTGTGTGTGTGTGTGTGTGTGTGTGTGTGTGTGTGTGTGTGTGTGTGTGTGTGTGTGTGTGTGTGTGTGTGTGTGTGTGTGTGTGTGTGTGTGTGTGTATATATATATATATATATTTGAGGCGCATGTGGACAGTCACAGAGTGTATTATATATATTTGTCAAGCTATGTAGTATATTTGCAGTTTCCCCGCTTGAAAGGGATGATACAGTCCATAGGAGGTTTTAACTGGGTTTCACTCATACAATGACCACAACTTTGGTTTTCCTTTTAGTTCTTCTTTACTTTAGTTTTTTGTTGTTGCAGTACAGCTTATGCAGGTAGTGTGTAGTAGGTATAGGTATAGGTATAGGTGAAAAACCTTAAATGAAAAATAAAACATAATCACTGTAAATATAATGCACATGAAATAATAAATGCAAAATATAAATGCTTTACATATATTTTTTAACACTTGTGAATATTGTTTTTACTTTCTTAGTGTCTTTTTATGAATTAGGTTTTTAAACAGTTTTTAACAAATGCAGTCTCATATGAAATGCAAATATAATAGACTGAATTTTAGCAGCATTCAAACTGTTCCTATCAATCTACATTTCTCAATAAACAAATCACATTTGTTTTTAAAACAACAATCATGTTGCTTTAACTTGAGGACATCAAACAAACAATTGACATTGAACTACAACGCACGTTCTAACGTGCGCCACAAACGGCAAGTTTTATGACTCTTAAACAAACAAACAGTTCGTCTCTCACCGGCTGCCTCTCCAGCTTTTTATGGCTGCACCAGTGCTGCTTTGATGTGTTCTGCGCGACGTTGCTGTTGCAGGACGCACGCTTGTTTGTTTGGTAATAATGGAGGATTGTGGAGGATTCTCCTCCTTCTCCCTTCTCTTCCACTGTGGTTTGGTTTACAGGCTTCTTTCAGGGGTGGTGCTTTATAGTGTAGCGAAGCTGATTAGTGATTGGGGAATGATTTCAGACAGCTGCCACTCTGTCAATCAGCCCGACTTTTTAACCCTTTGATATCCAGTGAGGATTTCCAAGTTGACTTCACACCTCCCACTCGACCTTCCAGTGGAGACACCTGGGAGGTCGCACGTTACAAAGGTAAACTTGGGTCCGACGGTTCGTTCTGCTCTTCAGTGGGAAGCAAGACGACCAGTCGCCTGACGTCTCTGTGAAGAACTGTCGCTGGGATCTCTTCTTTGAGTTTTTTAGATGTTTGGTGATTTGCTTTTGCTGTGGTAGGCCTTGTGACAGGAACAGGGTAGCTTGGGAAGGTTCTGACGTTGACATCCCTCACAATTCCTTTGCTGTCTGAGTTGACACTGACCACTCTTGCAATCCTGAACTGACCCCTGAGGGCGTTTTGGTCTGCAATCCAGACGATGTCTCTGACAGCGACATTTCTCTTGGCTGTATGCCACTTGTTCCTTACGAATAGGTTAGGACCAGCGAGTTGACTCCAGTGCCTCCAGAACTTGTTAACTTGCGCTTGCATTGCTTTAAGCCTTTTGTAAGGATAGTCACTGAAGTCGAAAGTTCTGACATCTCCACTCTGCGATGCTCGTCCGAGCAGTAGACAGTTAGGAGTGATGAACTGAACGCTGTCTTCTCGGCTCTGTGTCCTAGCGTCAATTGGTCTTTCATTCGCAAGATTATGTAGCCATGTAGAGAGTTGTTTGGAATTCACTCCAACTTAGCCCCGACTCTCCTCCCAGACTCTGCAGTGCTCTCTTGACGATGCGCACAGCAGCTTCTGCGGCACCATTCCGGTGTGGAGAATCGTCTGGATGAATTTTCCATGTCCATTCTGTGCCATTCTTGGCAGCTCTCTCTTCTAGGGTAGCTTTGTCAAGATTGTCAAGGAATCGGTACTGTTCTTCTAGGACTGGCTTAGCCCCTATGAAGTTAGTACCTGGATCTGACCAGATTTTCTTTGGATGACCTCGTAATGCTGTGAACCTCTGGTAGGCAAATAGGAAACTTTCAGTGGATTGAGAGTTCACCAGGTCTGTATGAATAGCTCTGGAAGCCATGCAACAAAATACAACTCCCCAAACCTTCAGTGACACTCTTTTCTTGACATCATCCTTGACTTGGTAAGGTCCAAAGAGGTCTACTGTTGTGTATTTGAAGGGGGCAGCTGGTTCTATCCTCTCTGGAGGTAGATCACCCATTATTTGCTGGCATCTTTTTGCTTTAATCTTTCTGCAGAGTATGCAGTCTTCGACCACTTTCTGAGCAGTTCTCCGACCCTTCACGACCCATGCTCTTCTTCTCATCTTGAGCAAGGTTCCAGCCACTGCATCGTGGTTCTCCTCGTGGGCTTCTCGTGCTAACAGCGTTGACACCCAGGCTTCATAAGGCAAGATAGGGACAGCAACTTTATCCTCATTGAAGATCTGCATTCGACCCCCACAGACCAACAAGCCAGTTTCTTGGTCTCTGTAGACTGCCAGCCTGTCTGTGGTTGTGCTTGGGAAGGATGCACCTTGCTGTGCCGCAAGAAAGATGTCTCTTAGGGCGTCTTCTCGCTCTCTCACTGAGATGACTTGTGAAGACGACACTGCCTCCCACTTTGGACTGTTTGCAGTTTGTCGTCTCCCTCTAATGAACTTCTTTGCTGCTCTCCAAATCCAAGCAACTGTCTTGACGAGTCTGCTTAGGTTGCTGAACCGCTTGACGTTCACAAGGTTTAGGACAGCTGATCCTGCTGGTGGCCTTTTTGGTTGTGTTTGAGTTGGTTCCTGATCCTGCTTTAGTTCTGATGACTTTTGTGTTTTGGCATCCTCTGGATCTGATGTCACTTGTACCTTGGCCTTTGCTCTGGTTAGTGCAGCAACAAACGCTTTCTTTTGCAATCTGTTGACACTGTCTCTGGCAGCTGTCGCCAACTCTTTGGCAGATTTAATTGGCCATTCATCCACTGGTAATTTCAAGAATGTTGGTCCGTTTTGCCATTCTGAACTTTCATCCAGGTCTTGAGGACTGGCCCCTCTGGTTATGATATCAGCAATATTAAGAGGACCAGGAATCCACCACCAGTCTTGAATGGCTGTTGTGTTCTGGATCTCTCCGATTCTGTTTGCGAAGAAAGTCTGATAACCATAGCTCTCTCTATGGATTGCACCGAGGACTGTTTGGCTATCGATAATATGGAACCACTTGCTGTGCTGCTCAAAGTACTTTTTGAGACGTGAGGAAAACACGGCTCCGCACATCTCTGCCTTGACAGCATCACCTTTGTGGTCTAAAGGAGTTAGTTTCGCCTTGGACTCCACCAGAGTGACGAATGGGCCTTGGTTGGTGTTCCACCGGAGGTACATCACAGCGCCGTAGGCATGCTCGCTTCCATCTGAGAATGTTATTGCCCAAGGTTTTCCAATGAAGCTTGGAGGCGTTATGGCCCTGGTGAATGTAACCTGCCCGAGTTGCACATACTCTTCGAAGAGTCGGATTGCATCTTCTCTGAGGCTGTCTGACAATGCTGTATCCCAGGTGTCTTTGACAGGGCAGCTGTCGTTCTTTGCCTCCTGGAATGCTCTCCACACAAGGATGGCACCCTTCTGCTTGGCAGGAGTTACCAGGCCAACTGGATCATATAAGCCTGAGACTTGACTCAGGAGGTTCCTTCTTGTCAAAGGGTTTGGGGTTTGCGCTCTTACTTGGTCTAGTAGAAGGTCTTGGCCAAGTCGCATCTTCATCTTTCTCTTTGAGAAGTTAATGGATGACATGACATGGAGTTTGTCTTCTTCCACAAGGTAGCCTAGACCAAGCGCTTTGTTATCTTCATCCCTCATTTGATTCGGGAGGACCATGTTATTAACTTTGGTCTTTTTAGGTTTGTTGTTGTTCCCCTTCCTCCCACTTTGGCCTGAGAAGACCCATGGCTTCAACAGGAAACCTCCAGCTTTCAGGATTTGCTCCACGTTTGCTGTGATGGTTCTCAGCTTCTCGAGGTCGTTGTGAGACGTGAGGATGTTGTCAACGTAACTGTCCTTTTGTAGTACCTCACGCTCCTCGTCAAGGTGGGCGAAAGGAGGTAGGTTGGCTGTTTCTCGCATTGCGAGCTGTGCGATGCATCCTGCAGGCTTGTCACCAATGTTGACTCTGGTGATGGCGTACTCCTCCAACTCTTTGTCCTCAGAATCTCGCCAGAGGAACCTGTGGAGATGCATCTCTCTATCTTCCAACCATACAGAGTTGTAAATTTTTCTGATGTCCCCTAATGCAGCATTGGTTCCCGCTCTGAACCTCAGAAGGACAGCACGTATCTGGTTAAGGACATCTGGCCCCTTCATCAGCAGGTCGTTCATGCTGGTGCCTTTGAACTTTTGACTGCTGTTCCAGACGAGTCTTACTGGGGTTGTTGTAGAGTGTGGGTTTGGTGCAATAAGGTGACTCACAAACCATATTGGTCCTTTCCAGGTCATGATCTGCTCTTTAGTCAACTTGATTGCAGCTCCTCTGTCGACCATGTCATGCACTTGAGCTTTGTATGCAGACTTCCATTCTGGTTCTTTGGCTAGCTGCTTCTCCGTCCTCCGGAATGTTGCTTCAACTGCACTTCTGTTGTTCGGCAGTGAGGCTGGATCCTCTAGCCAGGGATACTTTGCATGCCAATGTGGTTCTCTGCTGTGATCATCGCTCATGACATAGGTCAGTCCATCCTTTACCACCTCAAGCTCCCTTTCTTCGGCAAGGGTCATTTCTTTACCACCGGGCTGGCAGTTTCCGCACCGGCAGCCTCCACATCTGGGCTCGCATGCTGTGCCAATGCTGTCCCATTGCCACCATTTCAGGAAACTCTCTTTGCTGGTCGAAGCAGTTGATCCCAGTATTTCAGCTACTTCTTTGCTTGAGGGGTTTTGTTCTGGAATGTGGTTAGTGAGCTCTTCATATTTCACAGCTGCTGCTCTCATTGATCTTGCAAAGTGTGTCTTTGACATTGACATGTGGGCTGACACTTCAATCTCCTCAAACAGTTTGGTGTGGGTTCCTCCAACTGTTTTCCCGAGTGGTCCGTCCCACAGTACAAGGTTTCCCACGACTCTGATCCTCTGAGGAGCTAGCTGGCCTTCTCTGTGGCTGATGAGAAGCTCGACTTCTTTGGGCCTCACAAGCTCATCAAGAGGTACGTCTGGGAAGAATGGCTGCAGTTGCTCAGGTGTCACACTTTTGTGGACGTCTGCAATGTCGTCAAGCCCATAACAAACCAACTGATGTGCTCTCAGTGTGCCCTTGGGGGTGGATACACGGATTTTGAGAAGATAGCGCTTTGTCTTTACTTGGACCTTCATTCCGCCAACTCCGTGTACAACGAGCATGATATCTTCACTCTTGAGATCCAGACGGCTCGCCGCTCTGTGAGTGATGTAATTTGTGTCGGATGCTAAGTCGATGAGTGTTCCTATTTTCTGTCCGGCGTTAGCTGTGGCGACGAGTAGCATCATGATCACGGGAAGCTCTTGCATTCCACTCTTTTCAAGTAGACTCTGGTCATTTGAGGTTTTGAAGACTCTGGAGGCAACATTTGAGAAAGCCTCCCTAAACTGCTTTGCTAGGTCTGGGGGGAGATTTTTGATGAACTCTTCTTGACCCTCTGTGTACTTCTTTTTGCCTTTATCCTTTTCAGATCTGTCCGACCTCTTTGCCACAGATTTGGGACAGAGGTAGAAGTGATGCTCAGGAGTCTGTTCATTTCTGCAGTCTTGGTTTTTGCATAGAAAGCCAGGTTTGCAGAATGACTGGTCGTCGTGAACCTCAAGGCATCTTGTACACGCACCCAACTTTCTTATTGAAGCCTTCTTTTCTGCTGCATTCAGAGCCCTGAACTGCTTGCAGAAGTAGAGCTTTTTCTTGTGTTTGGCATCGCCGCAGACTACACAGCCTTGGTCATCAGCTGACTTTGTAGACTTGGTTCTGGCACTTTTCTGCTCAATTCTGGTGTCTTTCCAACTCGGCTTACTTGGTTTACTTGGCTCATCATCTCGTAGCTGCTCGAGCTCCTCATAGATAGTCTCTTGCTGCTTGAGAAATGCCAAGAGAAAATCAAACCTTCTATCTGGTGTCACACCATTTTTTGGATCGGCTACATACATAAGCCACTCTTTCTTGAGGGATTCAGGGAGTTTACTCTCTATTGACTTTGTTACGAGAGGATTCTTTATGGCGCCTGTGTCTCCAAGGTCACTCAGGTCCCCGAGTGCTTTCTCCACGGCTTGAATCAACTCGACAATTTTTCTTGGTTGGCTACTTCTGACAGATGGCATCTTCTGCAGGTCTTCCACTATTTCGATGGCAATAGCCGTCCGATTGCCATAGCGGTTCTCCAAGACACGGAGAATGTCATCTGCAGTGTTATAAGTAGTGAGACGAAAGTCTTTCTTGATTCCGTCATCGAGACTGTCCAGTAACTGTATCTTTTTGACTTCTTTGGAGCCGGTTGGTTCTCCTTGTTTTTGGAGCGACTCCCAGTCTCTTCTCCACCTGTGAAAATCACGCTTGTAGCCAGAGAATTTGGGGAGAGCTGTGGGTTTCAGCTTAATGGTTGGGGTAAAGGTGGGATGACTGGCAGCGTTCGTTGCTCCTGACCTTGTGTCTTCCTGTCGTCTCACCATGATGAACTCAGCCTTTCTGGAAATCAGACTGGTTGCTTGGCGTTCGATCCCTTTCAACCGACTGCGGAACTCCCTCTGGTCTTCCACCGGAACCCACTGCTGCCACTTGCAATGAGCTCCCTTTGCGGTCTCCACCAGTGATTTCAGATGGTTGAGCATGAATTCGTAGGCCTCATGGTTGCCATCAGGACGTACTCGAGCGACACGCTCACACTCAGCTTCTGCTAGTTCCACAGCTGTGCACAGTTCATCTCCAAACTTTTGCCAAAGCATATCTCTAAGTAGCTCTCCAACTTCCTTCAGCTTTAAGTCACATTCATTTGTGGTCTTTGCTATGTCGGCTTTTTGCTGTTCGGTCAGCTCGACTGACTCCTCTGACTCCTCGTCTTTCAGCTCTGCCTCCTTTGCTGCAATGACCTCCGCCATGACTTCCTCATTGGTTTCCATGACCTTTTCGGCTCCCATTGAGAGTTTATTGAAGCTATCTTGGAGCTGGTCTTCTGACATGCCGTCGTGAGTTCTGATGATACTGTTAGCTAGTCGTGTGAAGGATCGTTTTGCTGCAGTCCGCTCACTTTTGAGCTGCTCAACTGTTTTCCTGACTGTGGGGTCAGCCATGTTGGATTTGGGTCCCCTGGCTGTTTGCAGGGTGGTATTTTATATTTTCTTGGTCACTGTTTTCACTGTTCCAGCTTACAGCTCCGGTTTTTCACTGCCAAGCTATGTAGTATATTTGCAGTTTCCCCGCTTGAAAGGGATGATACAGTCCATAGGAGGTTTTAACTGGGTTTCACTCATACAATGACCACAACTTTGGTTTTCCTTTTAGTTCTTCTTTACTTTAGTTTTTTGTTGTTGCAGTACAGCTTGTGCAGGTAGTGTGTAGTAGGTATAGGTATAGGTATAGGTGAAAAACCTTAAATGAAAAATAAAACATAATCACTGTAAATATAATGCACATGAAATAATAAATGCAAAATATAAATGCTTTACATATATTTTTTAACACTTGTGAATATTGTTTTTACTTTCTTAGTGTCTTTTTATGAATTAGGTTTTTAAACAGTTTTTAACAAATGCAGTCTCATATGAAATGCAAATATAATAGACTGAATTTTAGCAGCATTCAAACTGTTCCTATCAATCTACATTTCTCAATAAACAAATCACATTTGTTTTTAAAACAACAATCATGTTGCTTTAACTTGAGGACATCAAACAAACAATTGACATTGAACTACAACGCACGTTCTAACGTGCGCCACAAACGGCAAGTTTTATGACTCTTAAACAAACAAACAGTTCGTCTCTCACCGGCTGCCTCTCCAGCTTTTTATGGCTGCACCAGTGCTGCTTTGATGTGTTCTGCGCGACGTTGCTGTTGCAGGACGCACGCTTGTTTGTTTGGTAATAATGGAGGATTGTGGAGGATTCTCCTCCTTCTCCCTTCTCTTCCACTGTGGTTTGGTTTACAGGCTTCTTTCAGGGGTGGTGCTTTATAGTGTAGCGAAGCTGATTAGTGATTGGGGAATGATTTCAGACAGCTGCCACTCTGTCAATCAGCCCGACTTTTTAACCCTTTGATATCCAGTGAGGATTTCCAAGTTGACTTCACAATATTTGTATACATATTCCTAGGCTGGGAGGCGCTTGTAGACAGTTTCACACACACACACTATATATATATATATATATATATATATATATATATATATATATATATATATATATATAGGGACTCCTGCACATCCAAAAAACCCTGTTGGAGGTGCAAGTCTAGTCAGCAGGTATATCAAGGGACTGCACACTCCGGGGAACAGAGATTTCCTGGAGTGGAGGGAACTTACTACTGCATTAAGTATTTTATTAGCACTATATATATATTATTATATTTATATATATTTCTAGGCTGGGAGGCGCGTGTGGACAGTCATGGGCGGGTGTTCTACGTGGACCACGTCAACAGAACCACCACCTGGCAGAGACCCACCACTGCTGCTACGCCCGACGGCATGAGACGTTCCGGATCTCTCCACCAGATGGAGCAGCTCAACAGAAGGTACGCTACGAATAAAGGTTATTATAGTTTTTAATTTTCATTTGGATATTTTTAAATTCTTTTTTTTCCCTTAATGTTTTCTATTTCAGTTTAGTTTTGATTTGTTTTTATTTTTTGAAAAGGCTTAGTTTTTTTGTTACGTTTCTATTAGTTTTTAGTACAGTGTGGTGTAGTCAGGAGCGAGCTTCAAACAGCTCCGAATTGAACTACTTAAACCCAATACGTTATTGAGCGGAGTCCCTCAGGGCTCTATACTAGCAACTTTTCTCTTTTCACTCTACATTCAATACCTTCGCTGGAAATAGCAGATCGACAAGCTCATAACTAGGGATGTTCGATATTGACTTTTTTACCGATATCCGATATACCGATATTGTCCAACTCCTAATTCCGATACCGATATCAACCGATACCGATATATGCAGTATTTTATTTTCACCAAAAGTCAACTAATTGTAACAACATCACATATCTAATAAAATTAAATAGCCGTAATATCAATATAAAATCTAATAAATCTAATATAATACAGTGATGTTGTTAGGTTTTCAATAAAGTGAGTCCTGGGACTCTCTGGTGGTCATTTGAATGAGTCCCACTAATCTTAGATTAGATTTTGGCCTATTTTACAGTGCAGAAGCATAATTGCTTTGATGCCTATTACATTCACGAGCGTCAGCTGGACACAGACACACACACACCTGCCCTCTGCAGCGTTCTAATTTGAAAGTGACTGGACTGTCTCATTTCTCTGTAAAAGCCCTTGAATATGATGGAATATGAGTAAGGATTACTGTGATTATGGTAAAATCACATTTCATATCACACACACCATACAGTAAGAACTCCTGTAACTTATTAAAACATATTTTTTTAACCGATTCCGATATGTTGCGATATTACATTTTTATGCTAATATCGGCCGATAATATCGGACATCCCTACTCACAACTATAGGGCTAGCTTCCAAAGAGCACATGGGTAAAGAACACTTCCAACAGCTGGGGTGGCTCCCCCTGGAAGCTAGGTTTGTCCAACTCCAATTCAATGTGGTCCTTATCATCTACACTCACAGTTCAATATGGTCCATAGCATCTACACTCACAGTTCAATATGGTCCATATCATCTACACTCACAGTTCAATATGGTCCATAGCATCTACACTCACAGTTCAATATGGTCCATATCATCTATTCTGAACAGTGGGCAGAACATCATCTACACTCACAGTTCAATATGGTCCATATCATCACAGTTCAATACGGTCCATATCATCTACACTCACAGTTCAATATGGTCCATAGCATCTACACTCACAGTTCAATATGGTCCATATCATCTACAGTCCAATATGGTCCATATCATCTATACAGTTCAATATGGTCCATATCATCTATACAGTTCAATATGGTCCATATCATCTATACAGGTCAATATGGTTACAGGAGCATTCACGTGGCCTCCTCCGTGAGTAGCAAGAAATTATGCAAGACCAGCTTGCGAAACTAATGTCGCCAACCAGTCATCACCCATCTGGCAGACCGGGTTGCAAGAGGCCGGAGGGACACCGTACATCCACATCAGGACGGGTGGCCATCCCGACCATCGAGCGCCAGGTTCTGTCAGTGCTCCAGCTTAATGTAGAGGGCCTCACCACGCCAAACTGGAAGTCACCATGCTGACTCCCACAAAGTAGCAGTCAGGAGACACACTGTGAGAGTGATAACATCCTCAAACTGCCCGGATTCCAACTTGCTGGGTCAACCCACAGCAAACAGCATGGACTTGCAACCTTTGTCAGGAATGACCTTAGCTGGACAGCCACTGGCCAATCTATATCAGGCTCGAGCATCGAGTGGCTGTCTCCTAAATTGCAGGCCACATCGGTTGTCAATGTTTACAAGCCCCCCACCACCTGCACCCGCCATCTATGCAGGGGACTTCAACTGCCAACACACAGATTGGGGTTACAGCCATAAAACAGCAAAGGAAGTGAATCGGCTTCCAGCGCCAATCCGTTGCTGCTGTTTGACCTGAAAGAACCCCCAAGCTTCTTTTCCGCACACTGGAATACCCACACACACCTGGCCTTCGCTGTGTGTCACAGAGACGAGTTCTGGAAAGGTTACCCCGCTCACACCATCGACCGTCCATCATAAAAGTTCCGTCTCTGGTAGAGCCAGTAGCAGGGAAACCCGTCAGGAGATGGAACTTCCGAAAGGCAAACTGGCAGTCATTCACTGAGGAGACAGAAACTATGTGATGTGGTACGATGTGGACGCAAGGTATGCAGCCTGCTGCGAAGTACAGCTTGGGGCAGCAAGGAAAACCATCCCCCGTGGCTTTAACACAAACTACATCCCGGGCTGGGATGAAGTGCAGCCACCTCCTGCATGTCCACCAGCAGGCAAGCTCCAGGGAAGAAGTCGATCAGTCTGCAACGGCATTCCTGCAGAAGCTGAACGCCACTCGAAGGTCAAGGTGGACTGAAGTTGTCGAGTCAATCGACTTCACCCACTCTAGCCACAAGGCGCGAGGGACAATCAACCAGCTGACAGCAGGGGCGGACTGGCCATTTGGCGTACCGGGCATGGGTGGGCCGCTGGGCCACAAAAATATTTTCGCTCCCGTTTTAGGATTATTACGGTCATTTCCGGATTGCGCGGCCCAATTATTAATAATTGTTAATGTTTGGGCTGGGATGCTTTCCAGCAGGGGCCTCAGTGCGGCTGCAGAGTTCATGTGCAGCCTAGGTGCTGGGCTGAAACAGTGAAACAGAAACGCTCCCCCCCCCGTTGACAAAACGGACTCGCCCCCCCCCCCCGTTGACAAAACGGCCCGGGGGGTGTCGGGCCGGTTCGGACCAAAATGCCAGGGCTGAATTTTGGTCCCAGTCCGGCCCTGGCTGACAGGCAGAACACCGTCGGCCCCCAGTAACAGCAAAATGCCCCAGCTCTAGAAATAGGTCAACAATACAAATGACGCTAGTTTTTTTCATTAAGAATGGCTGCTTCCCGGGTGCAGATAAAAAACGTTTCCCGCACAACATTACTCCTTGTAGAGTGATGTTGGTATCCTCCTTGTGTAGGGCAGCCAGTGTGGATGCCAACATGTCAGGAGACTTCACAACAGCTGAGCTCAACATGGCCATAAGCAAACTCAAACCAGGCCATGATTACATCCACCCTGAGTTTGTGACCCACCAGAGTGCAAATACATCTGCATGGCTCTGCTCGTTCTAGCATGCTTCCAGAGGTCCAAGCTCCCGAAGATCTGGCGCCGATGCTGTCATAGCCCTTCCAAAGCCAAACAAACCTGCTGAGGACCCTAAGTCCAACAGACCCATCTCACTGCTCTGCGTCCCATTCGATGTGGGACCTGAGACGAGGGTGTGGCTGTACGCTACTGAGCTGGACATATGATGATGACACACGGAGGAAGAATATGGTCCATATCATCTACACTCACAGGCCCCCTGGGTATCTTATGGATTTATTTTGTAGAAGTGGTGAAGTGCATCATGCCCATAATACCAGAGCCAGCATTGCAGATCTGTACCCGCCCCAGAACCGAACAAATATGGGTAAATGCTCATTTAGACACAGTGGAGCAGTTAATTGGAACATGTTACCACTGCACATCAGTAGTCATAACTTGTTTAGGAAAAAGGTCAAATCATGGCTTCTGGTGTTGCCGCGGTTGTCTGTTTAATTCATCTATCTATGCTGTTAATAAGATCTTAGTTTGTCACAGAGTTGTATAGTTGTTTTTTTTAGTGGGCTTAGGGATCAATGTCTGTTCTGTGTCGATGGGGAGTATATTCCATGCAGACAGAGCTCAATAAAGAACAGTTCTCATCATAACATTCTTTTGAATAACATTCGATTTAGTTTTAGTCACATTTTAGTCATCTGAAATGCTATAGTTTTAGTTGGCTAAATATCATAAGATTTTAGTCAACTAAATCTACAGTTTATTTAGTCGAGTAACATGTATCTTGACGGGCAGTGATGGCGTTGTAATGCCTGATTTATACTTAGCTGTGTGCTGATGATCGGTTATTTTTGGAGTGTGACACCTGTACGCAACCATGCTATTGTTTTATTTGTCTATAAAATTCTCATTATAGTTTTAGTCATTTTGTTTTATGGTTAAAATTATTATATATCCCTGACAGGTATCAAATTGATTACTGTCTTTGATGCATTTATTGATTAGAGAGAGCCCTAACGAGTTTGACACTTTTATGGCCCAATCAATCAACTCAGTGCACAACCCCTTTGAAGTTCAAAGCGATCAATTAAGAGCTCCGGCCAAGCACCCCCTCTCCCCCCACAAACTTTT
Organism: Gymnoscopelus braueri; assembly: GCF_963280865.1. Taxonomy (NCBI): domain Eukaryota; kingdom Metazoa; phylum Chordata; class Actinopteri; order Myctophiformes; family Myctophidae; genus Gymnoscopelus; species Gymnoscopelus braueri. The sequence goes on along the minus strand of NC_137611.1, from coordinate 56,484,005 downwards.
CAGTCCCTGCAAAGGGATGCATGTCAATATAAACAGTGGAATGTCAACATAAACAGTGGAACAAAACCAAAATACAACCAGAGGATTTCTGCAGGAAAACACACCAGCATAATTATATAGTGGCTGATAGAGGGGGGAAAAAAAATATATATATATATATATATATATATATATATATATATATATATATATATATATATATATATATATATATATTTTTTAGGCTCAAAGTTACCTAGTCTGCCTTTAAAGATATGCCTGATTTATACTTAATTGCGCGCTTGTGTCGTGCACCAGAAAATAGCCGATCTACAAGCTCACATCAGCTATTTTCCGGCTTTAGGCTTACGGTAAATGTCATTTTTATTTTAAATGGCATTCATAAAATCGTTGCCTAAAATGTTGATGTCTTCACAAGTATAGTAATATAAACCTGTGTGTGTTTGTGTGTGTCTGTGTGGGTGTGGGTGTGGGTGTGTGTGTGTGTGTGTGTGTGTGTGTGTGTGTGTGTGTGTGTGTGCACACGTGTGTGTCCAGGTACCAGACCATCCAGCGCACCATGGCCAGTGATGGAGGAGGAGGAGAGGATGAGGAGAGAGAGGGTGAAGGTGGGGGACAGAGGAGCGAGGATGGAGAAGCCCTGAACAGTAGCGAGACTGACTCCACACCGGCCGCCAACAACGGTACGTTGAGGTGGGACTGAGTCACTGTTTTGCAAGTTCAAGTAAGTCTCAAGTCTTTGCTCTCGAGTCCAGAGTCAAGTCCCAAGTCAAGATAGGCAAGTCCCAAGGCAAGTCCCAAGGCAAGACTGGCAAGTCCCAAGTCAAGTCCCAAGGCAAGTCCCAAGTCAAGAATGACATGTCCCAAGTCAAAACCCACGTCCCAAGTCAAGACTGTCAAGTCTCAAGTCAAGTCGCACGTCAAGCCCCAAGGCAAGACTGGCACGTAAGTCAAGACAGGCAAGTCCCAAGTCAAGACAGGCAAGTCCCAAGTCAAGACAGGCAAGTCCCAAGTCAAGACAGGCAATTTTCAAGTCAAAACAGGCAAGTCCCAAGTCAAGAAAGGCAGGATTCAAGTACAGTCCAAGACCTAATAGTGTGTGTATTGTGTGACTTGAAGTCTCAAATCAAGAGAGAGAGCTCAAGTCAAATCACGAGTCATTGGCGTTGAATTCAAGTCGATTCCACATATTATTTTGATCTGATCAAGTAAGTCTAAAGTCATCAAATGTGTCACTCGAGTCCAAGTCAAGTCTCAAGTCCATGTCTCACTTCCACACGTCGGATCAAACCATACTGGGTCACTTTTTCAATCAAAAAGGGAGGAGAGACATGCACTTCCACACCCAAAATTGGGCTGGTGCTAAGCGAAAAAATAAGGAGAACACTCGCACACTGTGGGCTCCAGTTGTAGGAATTCTTTCAGGTATGATTCAATATATCAAATGCATTACAAAAGTAGTTTACCTTTTCAATTTAACAAAAGTATTTTTTATATCGTTTCTGTATGGAGAAACCTTGTATCTCCATATTTCAATGTTTTGTTTTTCTTTTCGTAAATTAACAACCCTCTTTGACATACAAAAGTGTCACACAAAAGTAGTGAAAATTGCAAATGTACAAGCTCACGCCTCGCGTTGTGTATTTGTTAGTTATATACACATTAATGTGGTAAGTTACAGTTATATACACATTAATGTGGTTTGTTACAGTTATATACACAATAATGTGGTAAGTTACAGTTATATACTGTACACATTAATGTGGTTTGTTACAGTTATATACACAATAATGTGTAATTGTTACAGTTATATACACATTAATGTGCGTTTATTACGGTTATATGTACACATTAATGTGTACTTGTAACAGTTATATACACATTAATGTGCGTTTGTCACAGTATTAATGTGCGTTTGTTACAGTCATTTACACATTAATGTGCGTTTGTTACAGTTACACATTAATGTGTGTTTGTCATAGTTAAATACATACTGTGTCTGTGTTATATTTTACATACACATGACAGTGTGTGTGTGTGTGTGTGTGTGTGTGTGTGTGTGTGTCTCGTATCTGTGAGTATTTGTGTAGAGCTTCATGACGAAGGCCCGCCCTCCTCTTCCTCGCAGAGTGTCAGCAGTCAGAAGCAGCATCTGCTTCTCCACAGTCCTGCTGTCAAGTTCATCACCCACCCCGAGTTCTACACCCTGCTGCACGCCAACTATGTGAGACATTCATTCATCCAACCATTCATTCATCCAACCATTCATTTATTCATTTGTCCATTTGTCCATTTGTCCATTTATCCATTTATCCATTTATTCATCCATCCATCCCTTCCTTCCTTCATTCCTTCATTCATCCATTCATTCATTCAGTCATTCCTTCATTCATTCGTTCATTAATTCATTCATTTGTTCATTCATTTGTTCATTCATTCATTCATTCTGTCTTTCTTTCATAGATTCACTCATTCATTTGTTCGTTCATTCATATTCATTCATTCATCCTTCCTTCCTTCCTTCCTTCCTTCCTTCCTTCCTTCCTTCCTTCCTTCCTTCATTCATTCATTCATTAATTCTTTCATTTATTCATCCATTCATTCAGTCATTCATTCATTCGTTCATTAATTAATTCATTCTGTCTTTCTTTCATAGATTCATTCAACTATGTGAGTGACACTCACTCACTCACTCACTCACTCACTCATAGATTGATTCATTCACTGCAGAATTGCAGCCTTTCCTGCCTCATAGGGTTTACAGGCAAACATGAACCGTATATGTGCTGAAAATGTCACATCTAGTGTATGAACGCTGTACTAAAGCAATAAGCCACGAAGGATTATAGTTTATAGTGTTGCTTATCACGTCTACTAAATGAAAACGAGCCAATCAGAATCAAGCATTGGGACTATCCGTTTTAGAATGCTCCTTTAATTACCCTTCATTGTAGCTTCAGATTGGTCTGTGTTGTCAGCGCTGCGTTGTGTCGAAGCCTGCTCTCCCATGTTGTCCCTCTAGGGGGCGTACCGGATGTTCACCAACAGCACGTGTCTTAAACACATGATTCTGAAGATCCGACGAGACGCACGGAGCTTTGAGCGCTACCAGCACAACCGAGACCTGGTGACCTTCCTCAACCGCTTCTCTGACGCCCAGCTGGAGCTGCCCCGGGGCTGGGAGATCAAGACCGACCCCCAGGGCAAGGTGAGTCTCTGTTCTAGGCATGGGACGCTGTGAACATTTCATGTCACGATTATTGTTGCCAAAATAATAGCGATTAAAGATAATAATATAAACTTTTTTTATATAGCACTTTTCAAAAACAGGTTTACAAAGTGCTTAACAATACAAATACAATACATACACTGGAAATATAAAGGCAATACAATGATGGAAAATTTTAAAACAAAGGAAACCATTCAAAAATAATAAGACCAAAAATAAGAGTGAAACCAGAGAACTACCTGACTATTAATTCTAGCTAAAGGCCATTCTAAAGTAATGAGTTTTTAAAAGATTTTTAAAAGTGGATACCGATGTGGCCTGTCTAATTTGCAGGGGGAGTTGGTTCCACAGAAATGGAGCCCTAGCAGCGAATGCCCTGTCACCTTCTGTCACAAGGTTTGTCTGGGGGGGGACAAGTAAAAGTTTGTGTGCTGATCTAAGATTACGGGTGGGTTGGTGGGGAGACAGGAGGTCAAAAATATAAATAGGAGCAAGTCCGTTCAGTGCTTTAAAAACAAACAATGTAATTTTAAAATCAATTCTGAACGCCACTGGTAGCCAGTGCAGTGAAGCAAGAACAGGGGTAATGTGATCATATCTCTGGTTCTTGTATAAGGACTCTAGCTGCTGTATTTTGAATGAGTTGAAGGCGATTGATTTATTTTTTGGGGAGTCCAGAAAAGAGTGAATTACAGTAGTCCAAGTGGTTTGTGACAAAGGCATGAATAAGGGTTTGTGCATCACTGAATGAAATAAATGATCTGATTTTAGAAATATTCCTGATTTGGAAGATGGCTGTTTTTGTGATGTTGGAATTTTTTTTAGAGAAGTTGAGGTCTGAATCAAATATGACTCCCAGATTTCTCGCCTCATGAGTGCACTGTAACCCCTGAGAGAGTAATGACTGGCTTACACCGTCTCTATGGGTTTTTGGTCCAAACACAATTATTTCAGTTTTTTCATTGTTTAGCATAAGAAAGTTATTTGACATCCATGACTTTATGGCAGAAAGACAGGCAATCAAAGGGGAAATAAGAGAAACCGGAGAAGCTGTGGCTGGGTCTGAAGGATCTATGGAAAAAATAAATTTGTGTGTCGTCAGCATAAAAATGGAAGGAAACGTTACAATTTTGAATAACTTGGCCTAAAGGAAGAAGGTAAATACAAAATAATAACGGGCCAAGGATTGACCCTTGGGGGACGCCACAAGTGACATTGGCGTGGCTAGAGGACGCATTTCCAACTGAAACCGTAAAGGTTCGGTTACTCAGGTAGGACCTAAACCAGTCCAGTGCAGACCCAGTCACACCCACCCAGTTTTCTAATCTATCTAGTAAAATATCGTGATCAATGGTGTCAAATGCAGCCGAGAGGTCAAGCAACATCAATACGGTACAGCAGCCAACATCTGAGTTCATCCTGATGTCACTTAGAACTTTCAGAAGTGCAGTCTCCGTACTATGGTGAGTTCTAAAACCAGACTGAAACATTTCAAAAAGTGAGTTATCGTTTAAAAAAGTTACAAGTTGAGAATAAACCACTTTCTCTAGTGCTTTTGAGAGAAAGGGTAGCTTGGAAATTGGTCTGAAATTGTTGAAATTGGAGATATCAAGGTTTGATTTTTTCAACAGAGGTTTTACTACAGCTGACTTGAAGATTGAAGGAATAGTACCGGAGGATAGTGACTTATTAAATATTGCTAAAATGTCTAGAGATAAAAAGAGGGAAACCTCTTTTAATAATGTGGTTGGGTAGAGCGTCTGCAGGGGTAGAAGAGGATTTCATGCTGTTAATAATATTCAAAAGGTCAGACTGGGAAACTAAATAAAAGGAACTTAGGTTTTGAGATACCTCCCTGTGTGGTAAAATACACAAAGAAGGTATGATTTGAGCTCTAATGTTCGAGACCTTGTCTATGAAGAAGGCCTGGAAGGCTTCACATCTCTCAGTGGAAATTAATTCACTGGTGTCAGAGGGACGACGTATGAGAGAGTTGATGGTGCTAAAGAGAAGTTTTGGGTTATGGGGGTTAGAAGCAATAAGATGGGAGAAATAATTAGATCTTTCTTCTTTCACTGTGCTATTTAATTCTTTTAAAAGTGTCTTCATGGTATTGTGATTTGAAAGATCATTAGAAGCTTTCCATTAAAATTTGGCCTGTCTACATGCCCTTCTTATGGACCGTACTCTGTCATTTACCCATGGAGGTTGTATCTTAGACAAGGATGAGGGTTTAGAGAGTTTAAGTGGGGCTACAATGTCCAGTGATGCAGTGCATCGAAGCATGAATTTAGCAGTCAGCTCCTCAACAAACATGCTGGATCCAGCGGATCAAGCTGTTGAGAGGCCTGATAGGTGTTGCAGAAGTTCTCCATGGTCTGTGGAGTAAAGGGTCTGAAATAACGGGGGGCTCTAGGGGTGGAGACCGAGGGCACTGAGGGAATCTTAAAAAGGATAGCAGCATGGTCGGACACATGCGTGTCCATGGTCTGGAGATTTACTGGATTAAAACCGTAGGAAATGACTAAATCCAGGGTGTGACCGTGATCATGAGTAGGGCCGGATACGTGTTGAGTACAGTCAAAAATATGAATAAGCTCTAGAAAATCAGAAGCTAGCTTGTTGTCCTGAACGTCAATGTGGATATTTATGTCCCCTAAAAATATTGCTTTATTATGATTGGTAGTGATGATGGACAATAGTTGACCAAATTGTGACAGGAAGTCACCCTTTGATTTCGGAGGGCGGTAGAGCAGGCAAAAGAAGACAGTGGGATGGGAGGTGGTAAAAGAAAAAATCTCAAATGAGATGAAATTGCCAACAGTAGTAGGTGAGCATTTATGACCAGCCTTGTAGATTACAGCCAGCCCCCCCCCACCTTTTCCAGACGACCTACAGCAATTCAAAAAAGAGTAGCCAGGGGGACACGCCTCAATGAGATTAAGATCAGAGTCCTGCCAAGTTTCAACCAGAAACATAAAATCTAAGTCATGGGAAACAATAAGAGTGCTAACTATAAAGGCCTTTTGAGTAATAGACCTTAAATTCCACAGGCAACCATTTAAAAAAGACTAATTTGAACCAATGTTGGAATCAGACATTAAATTAATTAGAACAGAGGGGCCCTCAATTGCCTGGGCTGTCTCGTGATTGGTCTATGTGTAATCTTAACAGGAATGATATGGGTGGGGGTGCATGCTTTGAACACCCGGTGGAGGTATCAGGTAGAGTGGAAGAAGGTAACTCCACTGAGCTGTTAAAAACATGACCCATGGCGGCAGGACCCACACAGCTGTAAACTGTAGTGGGGAGCTCAAAAGTCTGGATCGGGGCATGCGGCCCGCGGTTCATATCAAAGAGTAAAGGCTATGAACCTAATGAAATTGAACGTCATTTTCTTAGTTCCACTGTTATTAAGGTGAAGACCATCTTTTTTATACAGAAGGGGGAAACGCCAGAATTCATCAAAGTTGGAGATGAAATCATAACCTAGGGCATCGCAGAAATTCTTGAGCCACATATGGAAATTAAAAAGTCTACTGAAGCGTTCAGATTGCTTAGAAAGAGTTGGAATTGGACCAGACACAACGCAGCGTTTTCCAAGACTTTCCACTGTGGTGCATAGCGATTCCATCTCAGCGCACATCTTTGTTGACGTTCTGTCTGTGACGTCATTCACACCCACGTGCGACACTACTATGCTGATAGTCGGGTGTAAGTCAACAAGAGAGGGAAGAAGCTGTATTATATCTATATATATAGCTATTTTTCCACCAGGGAGACAGTATGTGACCGCCCCTGGGAGAATCAGCTGCCTAACTATAGAGTCACCAATAATTAAAATCTCGGGGGTTGCTGTTTTCCTTGCTGTTGTTAAAACAGCACAGCTTTGGAGGAAGCCCAGCTGATATGCTATCCCGGCTAGCACTAGCCATGGAGATGGACGTGGGGCTAGCATTAGCATTGGCTGTTGGAACGGAGCTCTGGGGATCTAGTGGAGGAACCGCAGCAGAAGTACCTAAAACAGCAATAGAATTGGAAATGCTCGTTAAAGTCTCAGGAACATGCTGCAGAGGGGACAAACGAGGACGCTTTTCTCCGGGGGGGCCGAGGAAGCCGGTGGTGAATCACAGCCTGAGTGGACAGAGTGGAGTTACCGGGGCTAGCAGGGCGCTACTTGCCCACAGACGGTTGGGAAGCGGGCGTTGAACTTTTTCTAATCTCCGCTCCCTGGTTTACCCGACGAGTCTGGTGGGGAATTGGTGAGAGGACAGACCCTGGGGTTTAGGTAAGGGGGAGAAGAAGTTGGAGGTTGTGAGAGATCCATCCATGCCAGGATCAAAGAAAGGGAGAGAGGCTTTTTTGCCATATCTGCGCCGGCCCTTCACAACAGTTGCCCAGGGAAAAGCGCATGGTGAGGGTCCGTTCTCTGGAGCAGTAGGAGCAGCAGGAGCAGCGACGGCGGTGGACTGCAGGCTACCCCCAGGCTCCACGCTAGCCAGGCGGGAGTAGAGCGCCGTCTTCCGCTGCAGTAGCTCCTCAATGAGCCGCTCGATGGACCTCAACTCGACCTCCAGCTCGGATGCCTACGCTTGTGGTGCCATTGGTTCTGAAAAATAAGAAAAACCAAAACCAGCGACGGGGAAGACTGGCACAGAGCAGCGAGGAACCAGCGGCGGCAGAACAACTACTGAAGAGCAGGGAGCGAAACTTACTCGCCAGGGCCCCTTTCGGAGCCCGCAGCGTTGAGACAGCAAACAGCAGATTTCCAATCCGGACAAGAAGGAGGGAATCTTACCATGGAGGGCCCAAAGAAAGGGCCCGCTGCGGTTGAGTTGTCTCAGGTAAGTCTAGCCACTATAGCCAGAGTCGGCTTTCCTTGTGGGGATGTCGTATCCTGGGTTTTAGCCCAGCGGGCTACATGCTGTATAGTAGGGTCCATTCGGTTCTTGTTTGTGATCTCTTTCGACCCGGTCAACCAATGGTTTTTAAATTAGTCGATTGGGTTAGAGATAAAAGATCGGCAACCAAGTTCTAAAATAGGGTGGTTAAAATAGTGATTAAAAGAGGTTTCAAACAACCGTAAAACTGTCAGGTTTTGACAGCTCCTCTGACAGAGCAGCGCCTGACCTGTGAATGCCCTACCAAAAGGAGTAAAGGAGTGTTATCGCGATAATCAAAATATGCTGAAAACTCTTAAAATTACACTTTTGTCAACCACTTGCACCTTCCCGGCATCCAGGAACATTAGCTAAAAATAGCAGATCAAGGAGATTTGGTGTACATGGAGAAAGAAAAAGCGGTCCAAGTACAGAGCCAACTCAGATCAATGACGAAGGGCAATTTCACTATAAATTATTATTATTAATATTATTTTATTATTTTCAGTCCCTTTTTTTTTATTTTTGTCCTATCCCTAGTCTGTGTAAAGCCCAGGCAGTGGTGTAAACTAACTAAGCACATTTGCTCAAGTACTGTACTTAAAGGTAGGGTAAGTGATATTTTTTGGTTAAAACAAAAAGTGTTTTGTTAAAAGGTTAAAGCACTATATTGTGATAGTAATCATTGCTACAGTATAGAGTGTTTGTTCAGTAACAGGGATCTCCCTGTCTCTCCAGATATTTAATAAACAAAAGACACATTTTCAGGTAGGTGACAACATTTCAGCCAATCAGGAGAGTTACCCATTTATCAGCTTAATTTTTGTTTGTTCCAGTTCCAATTTTGTCTGCTCATTTCTGTGTGTCAATCACTTCCAATTTCACTTGTTTAATCTGTATCCTGACTGAGTTCTCTTTCCTGATTGGATAAAATTGGTATCCCTATAGTATCCCGACCTGAAAATGCATTTTCGTTTATTAACTAATTTGGTGCCAGAGGTTTTTTAAAACAGGGTACATCCAGTGCCAGCGCTTCTTACCGTTTACGCTGGTCTGTTTAGAGCTGTAGACGGCTCCGCGAGGATCCTGATGTAAACAAAGGGTGCGTGCTCGATGGTCGTGGGTCCAGAATAACGCCTGGAACAATAACATTTCTCACGCGATCCGCCATTGCAGAGTGATCATGCGTCGAGAATGGCTTGTTTTCACCACGTTAAAAAGATAGGGAGATATGGAGCTTTTTCTCAAGGAGATATATTGGGAGTGGACGTTAGTGTGTGTTTTTTGGCACGGATCCACATCCGTCCTTTCCATGTTACAGGCTCCGTGGGTCATTCCAAAGTTGTGAAAAAATATATATAATAATAATAATTTGCAAACACGAAGATCCTCGTTTATGGTACTCGACGGGTGTATTTACAAACACAAATTATTTGAAAACATTACTTACAAGTTATTTTGAAGAGTGAGTACATTTTACTTTCTATAGAGCGTGCCAACGTGTCGTCACCACGGGGGTAGGGGGGCGTGGTATAGTAGCCGCATCCATTTTTGAGGGGTGTTGAGCTAAGCGTCATATGACAAGTGACGGTGAATGACGAGGTTTGTTTGTAAATATTGTTTGCCAACTAACGGGATGAATTGAAAGTGAACGAGATGGACAGAAAAAACCTTGCGCTCAACATCCCATACAAAGAGAAGCTTAATAATGAAGAAAAACAACGTTACCTAATCAAAATTGCGGACATTGACGGTCTGGACCCGTATGAACACAAGGAATGGTCAGAAGATGACTTCCAACTGCTACCACCACATACACGACTGCACCTCATGCAGTACATAATTGAAAGGACGAGCTATTATACATTTAATTGTTTCCATTGTGAAAAATCTCTCCTGGCCCACGTTTATTTTACATCTGGGTGGGTGGACAAACTGCAGATTCACAGTGTAAACAAGAAAACCGTCATTCGTACAATGGTAGGTAAACACACACACACACACACACACACACACACACACACACACACACACACACACACACACACACACACACACACACACACACACACACACACACACACACACACACACTAGTGGTGGAAAAAGTACTGACATTTTTTACTTAAGTAAAAGTATCAATACCACAATGTAGAAGTACTCTGTTATTTGAGTAAAAGTAGAAATTGGCATGAAAATATACTTAAAGTACCAAAAGTAAAAGAACTAAAATGTTTGAAAATAGAAGATCTACAAGCTCACAACGCGTCGCGATGGGACAAGTTGTGAGCTTGTAGATCTGCTATTTTTAAATAGCCTATGTATAAAATGGGGTTAAAGTGGTTAATGTATGTTTTATAATATAATAATTTATATCTGCAAAGTAACTAGTAACTAAAGCTTTCAAATAATTGTAGTGGAGACACACACACACACACACACACACACACACACACACACACACACACACACACACACACACACACACACACACACACACACACACACACACACACACGATGTACTGACCATGATACTGACCATGCTACTGACATGATACTGACCATGCTACTGACATGATACTGACCATGCTAATGACATGATACTGACCATGCTACTGACATGATACTGACCATGCTACTGACATGATACTGATTACTGACCATGCTACTGACATGATACTGACCATGCTACTGACATGATACTGACCATGCTACTGTCATGATACTGACCATGCTACTGACATGATAGTGACATGATACTGACCATGATACTGACCAGCTACTGACCATGATAGTGACATGATACTGACCATGATACTGACCATGATACTGACATGATACTGACCATGCTACTGACCATGATAGTGACATGCTACTGACCATGACACTGACATGATAGTGACATGATAGTGACATGCTACTGACCATGATACTGACATGCTACTGACATGATAGCGACATGATACTGACCATGATACTGACATGATACTGACCAGCTACTGACCATGATACTGACCATGATACTGACATGATACTGACCATGATACTGACATGATACTGACCATGCTACTGACATGATACTAACATGCTACTGACCATGATAGTGACATGCTACTGACCATGATACTGACATGATATTGTCCATGCTACTGACATGATACTGACCATGCTACTGCCATGATAGTGACATGCCACTGACCATGATACTGACCATGCTACTGACATGAACAAATTACACACCTCTGAACAAATTATTATTATAAATTAATCATTGTTATAGTCATGTAAGTTATCATGGATGTTTGTTCATACTTTATTGTTATAGTCATGTAAGTTATCATGTGTGCTTGTTCATACTTGAACTTAAAGTTCACCCCCAAAATGACTTCACCCCCATCAATTACTCACCCTATGGAGACTTGAATTGTCACAAAATTGTCTCCTTTGTATCCGGAACCACTGCCTACCGGTCCGCTGGTCATCAAATTATTGGCTTAGGAATGCGACAAAAACAAAAAAGAATCCATGAATTCAAGTCTCCATGGGGTGACTAATCAGTAGAAAAAAAGTATTTCTTTGGGTGAACTATCCCTTTTAACACAACAATTGATGTAATTTCTGGACTGTTTTGACTACTTTCTGTAGCCATTTCTGTACCATTTGTGTGAATGGTTTGTTGTTTGCATTAGTTTTAAACTCATATGCATGTTTTTTTTATATATACCAGGTTAAACACTCAAAGTGTTGGCTTAAAGGCGAAGCCACTTGAGCCATGGGTGATCCTCCAAGATGATGGCAGTGTGATCAGTGCACACTGCATATGTGTGGCTGGTCTAGGAGAAAGCTGTTCACATGTCGCATCTCTCCTCTTCAAAATTGAATACATTGTGAAGCTACGGCACAAGAAGACAGTCACTGAGGAGCCAGCCTACTGGTTGATTCCTAACGTGGCACGTGTCGAAGGACAGCCGGGCAGTGGAATCGACTACACTTCTGCGGCGGCCAAAAAGAGGATGTTCGACCAGGCTGCCAGTGGTGAGAGGGAACTAGGGAAACGTAGTCGTGCTCTCCTTTTGCTCCCCATAGAACCTATCTCATCCAAAGCTACAGACACAGATTTACTCCCGGTCATGCTGAGGGAGAAATCCATTTGTTTGTCTACATTTCCGGGCTACTACCATCAATATGCAGACCCTGTTAAACCCTGTGTAGTGCCGAAGTCCCTAAAGCAGCTCTGTGATCCAGGAAAGGTTGGATGTGAACTTTCTGTCCTGCGCCAGCATTGTGAGGGCCTCAGAGACAAGGTAGCAGTCACAGCAACACAGGCAGCTGTGGTGGAAGAGAAGACGAGAGAGCAACATCGATCCAATGACTGGTACAATGTAAGAACAGGAAGAATAATATATAATAATAATAATATAATATTTTATTTTATTACTTGATTTCACTTTATTGACATTTTAATTGTCAACTGTTGTTGACTGTTTGCATCTGTATGCTGTAGTCCAGGGCTACTCAACTTAAGATGGCTCAGGGGCCACTCAGCAAGATACCAAAAGTCCAAGGGCCGCAAGCTAAAAATGTCGGTCCTAATTTGGATTTTTTTATTTTGTAACACACTACACATTGTTATAAGAAAATGTATATTTTGACATCATATTCTTTTCACTGTACCTGTTTATTTTGTGTGTATGTCCAGTGGCATCAGTTCAGCAAAAGCGCGGCCGAAAAAAATTGGGGGTCAAACCCCCCCAAAAAAACAAAATGCATAGAAAACTATGCATTATACCTGTAACAATTGACGCACCTGTATATGTCTGTCTGTTTGTTTTTGGGGAAAAAATGAAGCAACCCATATATTTGATTTTTGAGGGGGCCGCAGAGACGCTGCGTTGGGGCCGCGGGTTGAGTAGCGCTGCTGTAGTCGTTGCACAAGAACCTCTGAAGGAATCATTTTTGGCTTATAATTCATATTTTCCTGTACTTGAAAGTTAAAAAGCCACTTCTCTCTTGTTGTAGCAGAGCTGCACTAGGACTGTTGAATGTACAGTACTATGTTATTATTGACTTCACTTTGACATTGTAATTGTCAACTGTAGGATACAGCCAGACACTTTATTATGTATCTGTTGTTCTGTTGCACAAATAAAGGCATTCAGAACTGTAGAAATGTTCTATCATTTCCTATGATAACACATGGTATGGTCAGTTCTCAGAAAATAGCTGATCTACAAGCGCTATTTTCAGAGAAGAGATGTAACCCTAGACGGGGTTCACTCTCCATTCCGACATGCTGCCACTCCGACATTGACTTCTAATTGTCGGAGTGGCGGTACCATCCATAAAAAACACATTCCGCCACTCCGACAAAGTTATGTTCACTGTGTCGGAGTGGCGGAATGTTCCATTTTGGGAATAGTCCCACCATTCCGACAAGGGTAAAGTGCCTAATGGAGATTATTATTATTACCCCTATCTAGTTTAGATGGAGGCCCCGCCCCTTCATTTCACTTCCGTCTACGTCAGTCGCTGTGTGAGAACCACGCCCCGCCCGGTCGAAACACCAAAGAAACGGGACGGCCCGCCTGGTCGAAACACCAAAGAAACAAGGAATCCACCCGATAACACATTCTAATATAGCGGAAAACCTTACCTCGCAACTGGAACGGTGGCGTGCTCGTTAAACATTTGGCTGTCAACCCCAACTACACGTGATCGAATCCCAATGCTGATGCTCCTTTTATGAAAACCGCTGACCTTTTTTTTTTGCCGATAAAGTATAGTTATGGACAGTGGTGTAAAGTAACTAAGTACATTTACTCAAGTACTGTACTTAAGTACGATTTTGAGGTATTTTTACTTTACTGGAGTATTTCCAATTTTCTATACTTTTACTTCTACTCCATTACATCTCAGAGGTTAATATTGTACTTTTACTCCACTACAATTATTTGAAAACTTTAGTTACTAGTTACTTTGTAGATTTTGATTATTATTACAAAACATACAGTAACCATATTGTGAGCTTGTAGATTTTTGAAAAGATGTTTTATGCTTTTTGAACTTGTGAAATGTGACTCTGACATTCAGTACTTTTACTTTTGGTACTTTAAGTACATTTTGATGCCAATACTTTTGTACTTTTACTCAAGTACATTTAGATTTCAGGACTTTTACTTGTAACAGAGTATTTCTACATTGCAGTATTGATATTTTTACTTAAGTAAAAAATGTGGGTACTTTTTCCACCACTGGTTATGGACAAAACCATGACGGAGGCGCGCAGTCTCAAGCGAACTTGAGCCACGAGAGGCACCACCGAGCGAGCTAAAGCGAGCGAGTTGCCGTGCCGAACGTTGCGAAGTTCGCTTGAGCCTACTCAGCGCCGTCCGACTTACGTACCGATAGGGACAGAATAGTAAATCATGTTTTAGGGCAAGCGTTTGCCCCAAACTGTGTGAGTGTGTGTACATTTCGGCCATTTGAAAATAGCAGATCTACAAGCTGGTCGCCATGCCATGCATTGTGAGCTTGTAGATCTGTTATTTTCAAAATATTTTATACATTTGGAAAGATGTGAAATGGGACATTGTGCATAATGAGTACTTTTATTTGAGTACTTTTTAACTAATTATAGTTATAAGGACTTATAAATACTCATAATACTTTATGATCAATAACTTTAATGCATTACTTTATAGCGGTGATTATAATATCCTGTCCTACATTATAGTTATAAGAAATACTTTATGATCAATAATAATCATATCATATTTATTGTCATCACTCATTCGCGTGTGTTTAGGCCTAATTGGTGCTGTAAAGTAAAAATAATAAAATAAATAGCATTAAATTATGCAGGAACTATGTTCTGCTACACCGTATAATCACACTTTAATGCATTAATTTATAGCAGTGATTATAATATCCTTCCTACATTATAAAATTATTATAATGTAGGCTAGAATCGTGAGTAATATACTATACAGTTCTTATAACGGTATTTATAGTCGCACACGATTATTATGAATTCATGTATTATTATTTAAACCAATTTGTAATAAAAAAATAAAACATGACGTTCTGAATGGAGGTGGCCGCAGTGAAACCGTACTGCTGTGGTCACGTAGCACGGAGAAATTATTTTCTAAGACTAAGACTAAGACTTAATAATAGTCTACTATACTACTATACTATACTATACTATACTATACTATACTATACTATACTATACTATACTACTATACTATACTATTAATAATAATAGTCTTAATAATGTAATTGTAACTATATATATATATATATATATATATATATATATATATATATATATATATAGCCATGAAAATGAATTTGGGATTTATGGACTGTCGGAATGGCGGGACTAAATGTCGGAATGGCGGTATGTCGGAATGGTGGTATGTTGGAATGGTGATACGTCGGAACGTCGGAATGGCGGTATGTCGGAATGGTGGGATGTCGGAATGGCGGTATGCACCCAACGTAGACATTATAAATGCTCATTGTTTTTAATCATGAACTGATTCAGTCATTCAGTCATTTTCTATAATAATTCATGGTATGCTACATGTCAATGACACCATTTCAATATTCAAGAATGCTTAACAATTTAGATTGGGTGATTATTTTTTTTAAAGTTATCTGCACATTAAATCTGTTCTCCGAAAATAGCTGATCTACAGGCGCACTGCGCAGTAGATCAGCTATTTTCAGAGGAGGAGGAATGCTCATTGAACGGATTCAGAACAGGAGTCATTTTCTATAATTTCCTATTATAACTCATGGTATGCTACATATGAATGACACTGTTTCAAAATTCAAGACCGTTTATTGGAAAGAAACAGGGTACAAGACAACAAAAAACGAAGAAGCAATAAAAAAAATTTACATTGTCATATGGTACAAACTTGAGTACATATTGATGACCAGTGGTGGAAAAAGTTATCACAATTCTTACTTAAATAAAAGTATCAATACTGCAATGTAGAAATACTCTATTACAAGTAAAAGCCCGGAACTCAAAATGTACTTGAGTTAATGTAAAAAAGTATTTGTATCAAAATGTAGTTAAAGTACCAAAAGTAGAAAGTACCCATTATGCAGAATGTCCCATTTCTCAACTTTTCAAATGTATACAAATCCAGATCTACAAGGTCACGATGCGACACATTGTGAGCTTGTACAGTAGATCGGCTATTTTCAAATGGCCGAAGTGGTTAATGTATGTTTTGTAGTAATAATCAAAATCAACATAGTAACTAAAGTTTTCAAATAATTCTAGTGGAGTAAAAGTAGGCTACACTATTTTCCTCTTAGATGTAGTGGAAAATAAGTAAAAGTAATGAAAATACTCCAGTAAAGTAAGAAATACCTAAAAATTGTACAGTAAATGTACTTAGGTACTTTCCACCAATGCTGATTACAAAAACACTTTTTGTGTGTCTAATGTAGACAGTCTAAGGTAGTTTCACAACAACACCTGGGCAGAGGTTGGTTAAAGCACAGCACACATGTACAATCACATCAAGTAATGTTATCTGCTGTTTCTCAAGTGGGAGCACCATGTGCACTGGTATGGTGTCACTTAGCATAGTGTACTTGTTGCGTACAACCCCTATCACCCTCTCCACGTGGAACCTGAGGTGAGCTATGTGTCGTGTTTGCTCCACATCTCTTGCCCTCAGCTGACTGCGTTGTCCCCTGAATGCAGGTGTTTTGACTTCTGCACACACAAAACCTACACTGTCTGTGATGTCGAATCCACGATCCGCTAACACCACTCATCGCCAGGCAGCAGTTTATCAATAATGCCACAGTTCTCAGTCACTTTCTTGTCAGTGGCGCGCCCTCCCCACCCTTTGGAAATGAAAGAGATAGATCTGTTTGGTGTAATGCCAATGAGGTACTTCATGGTGTTAGAGTGTTTGTAGTTGGAAAATGTCTCTGCTTTAGCTTTATGGTTGGATGGCCTCTCTATCCAAATCTAGGGTTGCCAACCGTCCCGTAAAATACGGAATCGTTCCTTATTTGGAAACTAAAAGACGTGTTCCGTATTGAACTGTTACGGGACGCATTATGTTCCGTATTTTGGGGTCGTGGAATGACGGCGCGATTTTTATATGAGAGAGAGTATTTCTCACTCACACACAAACGAGACGGAGCAGCCGTCCTGTCTCTTCTCTGTGTGAGTGAGAGCTTGCGGGTGTCAATCAGTGTTGCCAAGTATAGTGAGAGAAATGAGCCAGGCCGACCTACAAAAACAAGCCAAAAACAAGCCAAATTTTTTTCCAGGGAAGTTGCGGAAAATAAGCAGACTTGGCAACGCTGGCTATGAAGCCATTGTCTGGGAGTGCGCTCAGCAGCTCATTGGCTCATTACTCATAACACGACCAATGAGAGTTAGCGCTTTCACGTTGCTAGGATACGTTCTGCCCTGCGCTGCCTGTGACAACATGGTTCAGCGCGCACGGTGGACTGGTCACAGTTCTTCATGACTAAAACATCTCCTGAGATCGATTCGGTATGGGATATTACATCTTATTTATCTGGTTGTGTTTTTTAGCAAGATGTCAGTATTTCTATTTACCTGCCCTGGCAGCCTACATATTGGCTGCTGATGTGGGCATAGTCTAGGCTATTTCAGTAGACTAATATGGTTGATTATTTATTAATGTTGAGTTTTTAAAGTCTAATAAATAAACATTTATTTAATATATATTAATCAATATAATTAAATAGCGTGCCCATTTAAAGAATAACTCTTATATATATTAATCAATATAATTAAATAGTGTGCCCATTTAAAGAATAACTCTTATATATATTAATCAATATAATTAAATAGTGTGCCCATTTAAAGAATAACTCTTATATATATTAATCAATATAATTAAATAGTGTGCCCATTTAAAGAATAACTCTTATGTTGTTATGCTCATCTGGAAAACGGAATTCTTCATAATGGATTAACAGTTAATAAATACATAAATAATATAATTAATATATAATAATTCAATATAATTAATATAAATTTCATAGATTTCTATGCATTTCAGGAGTTTGGGGGGCTGGCTCCCCCAAAATAATTAAATAACCCTAACAACCCTAACCCTAAAACCGAAATAAAGTATAAAGAAAACTCCCAAATCCGCGTAAAACCGCAAAAAAAATGGCGCGCGCATGTGTCCCGTATTTCCATTTCTGAAAGTTGGCAACCCTATCCAAATCTCAAAGCAGTCAATAATAACCGCTACCTTCTTGCCAAACGCCTCCACAAACTGATGAGGCATGGTGAAGGCCAACGCATCCCTCTCCGGCCAGTTCACAAAACTGCCGAGCTTTGTATACATTGCAGATATGGTGGTTAAGAATACGGTGGACACAGTTGATTTGCTTATGCAGAAGATGTGTGCAAGGTGCTGTCTTGGGAGATTCAGCCTGAGGCGTATCAGTTAGAATGAGCATTTGAAAAGGAGACAGTTTTCGGCCTGTCTGTGGTAGCAAGGGAAGCACGTGTGTCAGCACAGCTGACAACATCACATAGCTTGAAAGCCCAGTGTAGTAATTCACCTTCTTATCATTGTTTTCCAAGAACCGGTAATCCATCTGATGTTTAGAGACCTTTTCTGTCAGTGTCCTGTTCTCCTCCAACAATCGGTTAATTTCAGCACACAGCGGGGCCACAACACTGGGTAGGGGAGCAGCATCCACCTGTGCAGCTTCATCTGTTAGCTGTGCTTCATCATCCAACTCCACATCTGGTGCTGCTGCAGGGCCAGTGTTGCTCAGTGCAGCAACTTGCTGTCTCTTGTTCCTCCGGTCATGCCGGCTAAGGTCAACCGATGATGCCTTCACTTGTGTGTGCCTCAGGTGTAATGAAGGTGTGGTAAACTGAGCCCATTTTGGAAGACGGAAGCAGACATGTTTCTCTGGGCGGTAATAAATCACAATCCTTTAAAGTCCGAGGTAGTCATTTCCAACAATTCCATTTTATTGTCAGAGTTCTCAGCATCCCATACATACAAGTCAATTCGACGTACAGTGCATAGTCCATAGATCCATTTTATCCTGTTGGACGCGACATCTGTGTGTAGCCCAAAAACACAGAGAGTCCTGTTTTTCCCAATAGCACCATGTTATAAGCAACCAGATATTCCTCCTTCTGACCACTCACAACACAGATTTTATAGAACAATAGACCTTCTTGGGCAGGCCTTCTCAATCGGCACAAGGAATTAGCATCTCACTTGGTTTAAACATGTGACAATTTACTTTAACCCTTATCTATAAAACTGTACCTTTACACAAGCTCATATTATGCAATCTTTGTTTAACACCTTATTACCTTCAAAATAAGACCACACATATTTGTATTCAACTTTGTATGAATGATTTAGACAGAAAGAGATGATTTAAAAGGGGACTTGGCGTTTTCCTTAGATTCAAGAAGAAAAGTCTACATGCAACTAACTGGCTTCTCCCCAACCACATTTGTTCACACTTGTGTACTTACTATAGAATAAGCTTTTACTGTGAGCTAGTTATAATTTACAATAATTCAGTTTAAGTCTATTTCTTTACTGGCTGGCTGTAGAGAGAGAGAGAGAGAGAGATGGCAACATGTGTGAATAGATCGCATAATTACAATGCCTTTTTGGGAACAAAGAACTCGGCTGGGTGTGGTCTTTTAGGTTAGCACCTAAGACAATAGACAGGATCCCAGAGTTTTAACCAAATTACCTCTGTTGCAGACAGCTGTACTCCCCCACACTCTGACAGGGAACTTTGTTGACAATTTGTGTTCATAGTATATTAATAGCATATTAACTTCATATTCATCAGTCTTGAATACTGATACACGACATATTCCCCTCATGGAGATATATTAATACATCTCCACAAAAGGATATTCAAGACTGATGTCACTTGTGTAGGTATCAACTAGAATCTGTTTTAACCAAAAGACAACTTATTCTATTAAAATGGTCAATCCGTAACCCCTCAAGACTGTTGAATTATAAAAGTGACTCATCAACAAACATTGTACATCAAACACACAGAACTAATATCGCTGTACTCTCAGCTGGACTTCTTTTCACAAAACCTAAGAAAAAGTCAAGTTAATACAAACATCATTATTACAAGTTGGCAGTTACATTGACAACGCGCAAATACAGAGACACAGCTCTGCTCTTATTTTTTCTATTCTAACGAACGCAATTCATTCTTTTGACCGTCCATTTTGCACAATTTGACATGAGGCATAAGTACGAATTCTCTGGACATGATGGAATATGCAATCTGCAGATTTGCACACCACCATAGCCCAAAAAACCCGCCCATATCCTTTCTGTCCGAATTTGGGAATCACACAAGAATTGTCATCCTAAGGGTGTTGCTTCTGAACCGAATCACAGCTATTTCAGTACTTGACTTGATATTGACAATCAGGATTCTCTTATCCATACCTGATCCGTACGGGTGCCCCTCTTTTCATATGATCGAAAGAAAGTGTCATGTCTTTCAATTTGCAGATGCAACTTGATGTGTCCCGGGTAACTCCTATAGGTACCTGGAACTTCCAACCGCTGCTGGTTTGTCAGAAACTATTGTAGATCTGTGACGACAGAGGTGTTGCACCCTGGCCTTGGCAAGGTGTTTTTGTAGGGCCGGTGATGATGAGTTGACAGATAGCTGGTGGTCGGCACTTCCTGCTGGATCTATGACGCGGAGATGAAACGGCTGTCAGGTCTGGAACTCTCTCCTCCGGTGTGGCCGGTTGAATCTCATGCAGGCTGTATCCCCACGGCTCCCCTCTCGACCATGGTCTGTGATGGTCACTGGTAGGTGGAGAGATGTGAAGATAGGGTAGCTGTGGTTCCCTGGAGGTAGAAGTCCAGGCGACCTCTGTTTGTTCCGGGTCAGCTATTCCCTTCTGCATTGTTATCCTGGTCCAGATGGATGGCTCCAATCTCAGCACCTGCTTTATTTCTCCTAGTACAAAAACAAAAGTCCACCTATACCTGCTCCACAGAAGCTAAACAGATGCCTAACTGCTTTAATACTCATACATTCAGGGATTAGTCACTCATAGACGCACAGTTTAAGTCATGCTGTTAAAATTAGAGAACCTATCATCACATTTTTGACTGCTATCCGATTCTTTCAGACAGTACATTCTCCTGCTGGTCCATTCGCTCCTTCATACATTGTACTAACTAAATTCCAATATTAAAGTGATCTTTGCCACCTTATCCCTATTTTACTCTTCTAATTCCTGTTGTACTTTGTCAATCAATCGTTCCATTTCGTTTATTCATTTACCACAGCTTTCTCCTTTTTCCATATATGACTCTTGTATTTCCCTAATAATAAATCTCCTATTTTAAATCTTTTACTGCATCTTATTTTGCTCCAAATTTTCTGACAATTATTTCCAAAGTTTGTAATTTATTTAAGGACAAATCTCTTAATTTACTGTGATTCTCTTAGAGTCCTGGTTAACTTACTATTTGTTTTCGTTTTTTAAATATGTTCCAAAATGTGTTTTGCCATGATTTGATAATTATGAGAATATTCCAAAACTGTGAAGTCTAAAGGACAACCACAGAACTATATTTTCTTTAAATGAGCATTTTTCCAAAATAAACTGACAATATCTGCAACCTGCATACTCTATAATTTTGTTACAATTTAGTAGACTCTTGAAAGCATATTTTGCTAAATCTAACATTAGTTTTAGGGAAAGAGTTTTGTTATCAAGTTTCAAA
Organism: Gymnoscopelus braueri; assembly: GCF_963280865.1. Taxonomy (NCBI): domain Eukaryota; kingdom Metazoa; phylum Chordata; class Actinopteri; order Myctophiformes; family Myctophidae; genus Gymnoscopelus; species Gymnoscopelus braueri. Next base: position 56,462,104 of record NC_137611.1, on the reverse strand, counting down.
ATAGGCATGGAAGCAAATTATTTAGCTCTTTTTTTTTTAAAACTCCCACACCAAACTATAATCTGTGCTGTGTCAAGTCCTTGTGTCAAGTTCAAAATATGACTACTGTTTTTCTTTCCTTGTACGGTGATGCTTCTTCTGGTATTTTCCAGTATTTCCAATATTCACCAACACCTAAAGTAATGTCTCTGTACATTTCAAGTGTCCTTCAAATGTCTTTTTCTGTAATAACTTTGAATTCTTGCAATCGATATCTTCAGGCTTACCTCATGCCCACTGGACTCCTCCCCTCTCCGGTGAACCATTACAATGGATCACCGGTTCCTTCGCGAAATCGCTGGGCCCCCTCAGGGACACCATGATATGAGACGTCGAGCCGAAGGTTTGTTGAGAGGCCGTGGACAGGATTATGCAAGATGATGTGACTTCTATGCATGAAACAATCCTGATGATCAACCACGTCCGTCGAGCTGCACCTGTGTGTTGGCAAAACCTGTTGTCCTGCTTGTGTCCGTCAATTGGAGTTTGACAAAACCTTTGGTGTGCCACATACAGCAGGCTTGTATCAGCATACCGTCATCGAAACGGTCGCACCTTCCTTCTGCTGTGACTGCGGTCTCCTGTATTACTGGATCAAACTTGTTGGGACACATGGAATTCTTGCAAGACATCACTGGACCACCATACGGTTGTCAGTTTTAGTGTGGGATTATTATTTTTTGTGAGCTTTTTGGTTACCTCGTTCCCCTTTTTGAAAAATAATACGACCGCTTTCCTTCTTTTCCCAATTATTTTGGATCAAATATGTTCCCCTCAGGCCACATTAATTAGTATTTGTTCAAATCGTTTCAGTCACAAACATTTGTCATTCTATTTCATTTTCTAGGCATACAGCTGTTTTCACAAAAATGTTAAATTCTACTCATACTATTCTGACTACTGAAAGTATGTTTTACACTGTACTTCCCTTCCTTGAAAATAAAACACAAACGATGGATACCATTATGTTGGTTACTTCAGAGCAGTTTGTTCAAAAGGAAACTAATACTAATGTAATATTGTATGAAAAATTTGTCATTCTACACAACACACAATATTCTACAACCAGTATTACATATAAACTTTTAAGCATTGTCAATACAATATAAAAAATGGGTGTGAATTTGGTCAACACATGTACACTCTATGTACATGCTGTAATACATGTATTATCGTGATTTCTGTTTAGAAGCTGTAGCAAATGTAAACAAAAGGTATTAGGCTATATCGCCAAGGATAGGAATTTTTGAAGCTCAATTTAAAAATACTCTGTTTTAGAAACTTTCGATCTTATCTATGAACGGTTAAAATCAATAATAAAAGGTCCTTTTTCTAGAATTAAGACACTCTGGGACTACACTAAGCCCCTCTAGTTACTTCTAAAACTGAATCAAATACAAATCAAACATTCTGAGCGTCTAATAATTTTAAAAGTCTGGTCGATACATTACTTCTTCCAGACAGGAGCTGGCCTTATTAAGCTGGTACAAGACACTCAAGCCATACTGACAATTATGAAGCCTCACTTGTATAGGCCATCTATGAAATAAAGGATTAATCGTTAACACAACAGACAAACAATGTTAATTCAAGCATTCTTAACACACTAGACCTAAAAAATACTACTAAGGTAACCTCGTTAAAACTAAGAACTGTTAAAAGGAAGCAACTCTGTCATCATGAAAATAATGTCAAAAAGACCTAATCAACTGTCATTAATGGACAGGCTTCATACTTTGACCACCAGGGGGAGCCAATCTGACAATGTCAGCTCAGCCCCCTCAGAGGTAAAATACACTATCATGCCGTCAAATAGATCACTCCCACAGGCAACACGTCATCACGTAATGATCACGTGACGGTCCGTGCTTCCAGTAGGGTGAACTCCTAATTTCTCTTTCACAATACTGAAACCAAAAACGTATTTCAACCTATTCTTAGCCACCAGTGGTACATCACAAAAATCGAGTATAATTACACGTTTGCAACTTCAAATCCTACACATTCGTGTCATTAAAAAGAGTAACATAGACTGGTTAACTGTTCATAAATTGTTATTCAAATTCGGGTTTAATCTATTTAAGAAATCTCTACTTTCCTTTAACATATCGATCTAAATAGGTTACTAAACGGTGTGATAATTCCTCTCATCTACCAGTTGGCAATGTCCATCAGTTTAAAAGGACAGGAATAGTCTCGAATGGTTGTGCCCCATCAAATAATCACGCATAATAAACAATTTTAATTTATACCTCTAGTAGGGTTTTAAAGCCACTTATAGCACCACTCTTAAACACCTTTCAGATATTATGGGAAAAATATCTCATTGTGGGTATTTAAGCAGGCACTCGTTTTTATCAAATTTATCCTAGCATTCACTATTTAGTTACAATCAAACAATTCGTTTTAAATTCGACGCATAATCACTTCTTCCCACAGCCCAGTGAGCCAAAATGCAATACATCTGTGAATTGAACCACACAGATGTAAAACACCTTAGCCCAACCTACAAAGTAACCATGACTAAGTTTAAACATATTACTACAGAATGCCATAGTGACTCCAAAGACACACAACAGAATCCTTTCCTCTGGAACCAGCCAGAATGAGGGACCCTGGGGTCGCGTACCCCAAGGTTACTGTGTGTGCACTAAAAAGACCATATTTTAACATAAAGACAATGTTCTCCATAGCACACAGGTTAATGACCAGACCATTAAGGAATACGGGCGTGGATAAAGCACGCAGAACAGGCCAATAACAAACCATTAAACATACTTAGACACAACACCTTAACTACCCTAATTTGAACATCAACAGCTACTTTCGCCAATTCAATTCATTCCTCACAATAAACAATACACCCATCATCCCAACCTCACTCCACCTTCAAGAACCGAGAAACAATCATTCAATAAGCACTCCTACCATATAGTTCACATGAAACAAACACCACGTTCCCACCCGACCGCTTAACGACTATTTAAAGAAAAACAACAGTAAAACATCTCAACGAAAATTAAGGCACTGCTCCACACTCACGTGTCAAAACAGACAAATAACACCATTACAGAGAACCTTCAAAACAACAGAAACCTGATCCGTAGTTTCTTAAAAAGACAAGTGTTCCTATTAAAGAAAGAAAGCTAGAAAAGCTTCATAAACAAAACAGTGTGAAAAACTAAACGCCATCTTGTGCTTAAACACAGTAAAAAGAAGCCTTTCCCACACACAAGAGAACGTGTGTCCTTGTACAACTACAGGGTATAACGTACAATTATTCTAGATGTAAAAATAAAAAATTAATACTTTACTCCCTTCAAAGATCTTATTCCATCAAAACAAAAGGAATCTCGTACAAGCGTTGAGATAAGGAGATATTACGAATGTAATATACATAAGAAAGTAGCTTTTAAGTTTTTAAAAGTTAAAACTCCAAACTGCGTCTCTCCGGATATGACGTAGAAACGCGGAAGTCAAGACGCGTAGAAAAACTACATTTCCGGACCAAAAAACTACAAATTGCGCTTCAAGCTCGAGTGAAAGCTCTCACACTGAAGAACAAAGAATGAGCTATGCAAAAAATACCTTCCCCTCTAGAATAAACAACAACACGAAACAGCAGGCCTACGCTGCTCTAAATTTAAACCTCCTTTCTTCACCTGTTCACAAAGTCAAGAAGCAAGACGCTTCTTTAATCCTATAAACAGCCACATTCTAAACTGGCTCCTAACCAAAACATAACCGTTCCATTCGCCTTCGTAGGTTTCCAAAAATCAAATCCAGCTTCATATTTACACAAATTTCCACTCGACACAATAGGCCAAGATAAAAGAATCACTCCTCTCAACCAACATCTCTAAAGCCTCAAATTTCAACCATATAGTTCTGTCCATCTCTTACAATAATACAAACGGAACCCTAAGTCCAAACAAAGTTTTTAAAAGCTTATCATACTCCACTCCCCTCTTCAAAACATTATACCTATTAACAATGTTTTGAGAAAAAACTAACGAACAAGCAATACAAAGTCCCGTAAAAAACATGTATCGTATACCGAATGTCCTTGTTTCAACTCAACAAAATCCATTCACGTAGAAAAATTGGAAATGGACTCAAACTGCTGCGTGCACCAGCAGCTCAAGTCCACAGTCACTTAACAATAGATAGAGAGAGAAAAAGAGAGAGAGAGAAAGAGAGAGAAAGTGAGAAAGAGAGAGAGAAAAAGAGAGAGAGAGAGCCGTAGCCCTACCCGAGACCCATTAACAAACAGGTCACAAACGCTACAAGCAAAAAGCCACCGCGACGCTTGGAAACAAACAACATATGCAAACACGCACAATGAGTACCAGGAACCAACTTTAAGTGCCATCAGTGGGCTGCCCTTACATTACATACTTATAGACATTCTTACCGAACCGAATAGTTTCCACAGGCCTCTCTGTCAACCTTAAACGCTGGGATACAATGTTGCAAACTGTTTCACAAAATAAGCTTAAAATATCGGTATTTAGAAACGTGTCGGCTTAAATCACTGCGTAGCCATGGATCACATGACGCTCGTCTGACGATAACGGCAATACTGGAAGTTATTCCCCGATAAAACAAGCTTAAAATATAAAACAACTCAGAACACCCTATCCAGCACTTTCATACCTTCACTTCCTTTCATAACCATGTGGAAATATCCGGTGCGCTCACGTATATTATAACTAGCAAAATTAAACACCAATAGTGAGAGTCTAGACTTACAAGGCTCTATTTTATCACAAGAGCCCTCTTAAACCAGATGTGTTTTTTACACTTTCTGATCAGATCCTACGTGTAATTAATGTCTAGCTTGAACCCCTAGAAAGAAATTATACGCTTTAATGTACCACGACAAATCAAAAGTCCATTTATACTATCCGAAATGCAGTTTAACCCAGACACGGCTTGAACCCCCGTGAAGAGATCGAACACTTTTTTGTGGCACACGGAAACGGTGAAACACACACTTCTACGCTCCCTGTGTCAGTGTCTCACCAATGCGTGCATGAAAACATACACTCCACAGGCTCCAAGCGGCCTTCAAGCACGCAACTTAAAACCACTCAGAGACACCATCCATTTCCGCCGGAGCCAAAATGGCTCATAAGGTTTTTTTTTTTTTCCAACCGCCATAAACACGGACAAAGTTTAACATTAGAAGTACAATTCACACATACCTTCAACGAAAACTTTGTAGAAATGTCCCGTGTTCCAGCAGCAAAGGGCCTAGCTGTCTCGCCAATAATTTGTGTGGTAAACTGAGCCCATTTTGGAAGACGGAAGCAGACATGTTTCTCTGGGCGGTAATAAATCACAATCCTTTAAAGTCCGAGGTAGTCATTTCCAACAATTCCATTTTATTGTCAGAGTTCTCAGCATCCCATACATACAAGTCAATTCGACGTACAGTGCATAGTCCATAGATCCATTTTATCCTGTTGGACGCGACATCTGTGTGTAGCCCAAAAACACAGAGAGTCCTGTTTTTCCCAATAGCACCATGTTATAAGCAACCAGATATTCCTCCTTCTGACCACTCACAACACAGATTTTATAGAACAATAGACCTTCTTGGGCAGGCCTTCTCAATCGGCACAAGGAATTAGCATCTCACTTGGTTTAAACATGTGACAATTTACTTTAACCCTTATCTATAAAACTGTACCTTTACACAAGCTCATATTATGCAATCTTTGTTTAACACCTTATTACCTTCAAAATAAGACCACACATATTTGTATTCAACTTTGTATGAATGATTTAGACAGAAAGAGATGATTTAAAAGGGGACTTGGCGTTTTCCTTAGATTCAAGAAGAAAAGTCTACATGCAACTAACTGGCTTCTCCCCAACCACATTTGTTCACACTTGTGTACTTACTATAGAATAAGCTTTTACTGTGAGCTAGTTATAATTTACAATAATTCAGTTTAAGTCTATTTCTTTACTGGCTGGCTGTAGAGAGAGAGAGAGAGAGATGGCAACATGTGTGAATAGATCGCATAATTACAATGCCTTTTTGGGAACAAAGAACTCGGCTGGGTGTGGTCTTTTAGGTTAGCACCTAAGACAATAGACAGGATCCCAGAGTTTTAACCCAATTACCTCTGTTGCAGACAGCTGTACTCCCCCACACTCTGACAGGGAACTTTGTTGACAATTTGTGTTCATAGTATATTAATAGCATATTAACTTCATATTCATCAGTCTTGAATACTGATACACGACAAAGGTGCCCAGTCAGGATCGCACTCTAACATTTCCATGGCTGGTTTGCCTGGAGAGAAAAAACAACAGCTAATTAGTTATGTGGTTCCTGTGGAGCAACACAGATGGGCTACCCAGTCTACTTGCATTATCTAGTTACTTTTAGTTAGCAGAGACAAAATAGCAGTTTCATGTTTTAGGTAATAATTAACCTTTGAGAAAAACAACAACATTAGGTAGTGATAGCTTTCCTGCAGTACTCCCAAATCTACTTATACACTTCATGTATTTCTGAGTCCCATTTACTCCAGTTTCTTTCAAATTCATCTTCACACTTTCTCATTTTGTAAGTTATTCTTTCCATCTCTTTAATATTTTCAACTGTTATTAATAGATGGTGGGTTTACATCCAACCATTTACGTGTGATTTGTTTTAAGGCAGCGATACGTAGCATTGTATACAGATATTTATCTCCCTCCCTGTGTAATTCTAATGTTAAATTCTAATACAATATTGATTGGGTGTATGGGTTTTCTTAAGGAAAATTTATTTATTATATTTATTTTCACTATCTCCCAAAACCTTTTAAATTTTGGACATAAATAGAAAATGTGTGTATGATTTGCTTCCAGTTCTGCACATTTTCTCCAGCATTCAGCACTGCCTGCTGGTCAATATTTTGATAACATTTTGGGTGTTAAAAAAATCCTCATATTAATTAATAAATTTCCAAGCAAATTCTTTCCAATAATCTTCCAAAATTGTTATTGATAATTATTTTTGAATATTATTTTTATTTTCCCATTTCTCTTTGGTATTATCCTCTTTAACCTTAATTTCTTGCAAAATGTTGCTAATAAAACATTGCTAATTAGTTATGTAACTTAGTTATGCAACTTAACGAACTATGAGTCATAGCTCTGCATAGATTGTTGTGTAAGTTGAACTAAGTTCATGTGGAGCAACACAGCTGGACTACACTGAGCCCTGGTCCAGACAGAGCGTTAGTGAGTTCTCTGAGTAACGCTCTGCCAGGCGCTCTGCTCTGCCCAGTGCTCATAGACCGACAATTCCACTGCCGTGCGAGGTCACCAATTTTAGTGAAAAATAAACAACTATTTCACTATTCACCGAAACGAAGGCAGTTTTGTGTTGTTGAAAGTCTTTTCTCCAGGGTGGGCAGTGGACAGAAAAGGTGGGGTGCTGCGAGTCTATGAGCAGAGCAGCACGCCTGGCAGAGCGTTAGAGAGAACTCACTAACACTGTGGACCAGGGCTAGGCTACACTAGTCTAGTTGCATTACCTAGTTACTTTTAGTTAGCAGAGACAAAATAGCAGTTTCATGTCTTTGGTAATACTTTACCTTTTGAGAAAATGTCGTGAACAAACACGGCTGAACTTCGATAGGTTGTTGAAAGTCAAGTCTTTGCGTCGTACAGCTGCGATCCAAGCCATCCTACGTCTCTTGGTTAACTCGTCCATTTGAGGTCTGTGATGTCGCTTCCATGCTGGAAAACTGAAAAATTGTACTCCTTTATCTGCTACATGATGCGACCTTTTATCATCGTTGCTTTGGCACTTAAGAACTGAGCAATTCCTCGTCATTGTGAGTAAAAAAGAAAACACACCGTCAGTCACTGTTTACAAGTTGTTTACATCCCCTCAAAGATGGCCGCTGCTACCAAATGACACTTATTGACGCCCCCTTCAGGATTTTTTGACACGCCTTATACAGTATTTCTCAAACTTTCAAATTTTCAAGGACCCCCACAACTCTAAGTGTACAAATGGAACTTTAAATGATACTTTAAGTATATTATGATTTTTTGTATGTTTGTACTTTTACAGTAGATTTTTAATATGGGACTTCTACATTGTGGTATTTGTACTTTTATTTAAGTAACAAATGTGAAAGTAAAATCAGTTATTTGTGCTGCTTGTATAACTTCTTTGTGGACCACAACAGCAGAATAACAAAGCATTTTTACATTGTGGTATTGATACTTTTTAATAAAAATTGGTATTGAGACATTTTAATAAAAAAAACGGTGTTGATATATGTTGGCTATTATACAACAGGTAGTTCCGACCAAGCAATCTGATTGGTTGAAATAGCTATCTAGCCGTGCTTCAAACCAGCATGATAGCACGGGCCTAATCACATTAATAAATCACTCCGCACTGCAGACCGCACCTGATTAGACCATATATGGCACAGCTGTGCTGTGACGTCACGCTGTCCCACGGTAGGAAAACAAACAGCACGGCGAAAATAGCCGATCTATAAGTTCACAACGCGTCGCCAGGTATCGCACGCAAAAATAGCCGATCTACGAGTTCACAACGCGTCGCCATCGCGACGCGTTGTCAGCTTGTAGATCAGTTATTTTGGCCACGTGACACGGTCGTACGACGGAGCATATAGCCTACTGGAATTCATTCCACTGCGCAAGCATTGATAGCTCAGCTGTGTTGATGAGACGGTGCCTCAGAGCGCTGCTACAGGGACTATTTAATGTCTCTGTCAAATAAACTCTTCTCTTTACAGGGAAACGGATAATAGCGAAACATTTTTATTATGAATTGCCCCACAATATGAATACATTTGGATGTGTTTTGTTGGTAACTGTTGTATAATCGCAATATTACACTCGAGGGTGTGCTTTACCTTACATTATTGGCACTTCAGTGATGCTCGCAGAACTCGGCTTCGCCTCGTTCCTGACCGCATCACTGGCGTGCCAATAATGACGGTAAAGCACACCCTCTCGTGTAATATTGCTTAATTCAAAAATAGCAGATATACAAGCTCACAGCGCATGTATTGTATGTACTGTACATTTCTTTGTAGAATTTCTTTGTGGATCACAACAGCAGAGCCACCACCTTCATCGACCCCCGAATCCCCCTGCAGAATGGCCAACTGCCAAGCCACCTCACACATAAACAACACCTGCTTAGACTACGCAGTTACAGCGCTGGAGAGGTACGCACGTTCTCTCTCTCTCTCTCTCTCTCTCTCTCTCTCTCTCTCTCTCTCTCTCTCTCTCTCTCTCTCTCTCTCTCTCTCTCTCTCTCTCTCTCTCTCTCTCTCTCTCTCTCTCTCTCTCTCTCTCTCTCTCTCTCTCTCTCTCTCTCTCTCTCTCTCTCTCTCTCTCTCTCTCTCTCTCTCTCTCTCTCACAACAATTTATTTTGTGAGGACCAGGAAATGGTCCTCACAATGTCTGTTTTCAAATTGTACTACACTTGTGGGGACGTTTGGTTTTTGAATGATTGATTGATTGATTGAATACTTTATTAACAGTTTGCAAATAGTACAGTGGTACGATTATACAATGATGCTAAAAGGATAACACAAAAAGTTTCGTTTCCATTGTGGTCCTATTAATTCAATTAATCAAGGTGAATTAGAAAGAATAAAGACATACAGTACAATACCATACTAGAAATCATTAATCATTTGGGAGGTCAGAAGTTTAGTAAGCACACAAGCACACACGCACGCACGCACACGCACACACACACACACACACACACACACACACGTGTATGTCTGTGTATACACATACACATACACACACACACACACACACACACACACACTCTCTCTCTCTTTGACACACACACACACACACACACACACACCTGGGTTATTTCTCATCTATAACACTGTCTGTCTGTCTGTCTGTCTGTGTGTGTGTGTGTGCGTGCGTGCGTGCGTGCTTGCGTGAGTGTGTGTGTGTGTAACTCCTCCCAGGCATCGGAAGTGTCGCGTTCTAGAGGCATGATGTCTCGACCAAGCAACAGCTTAGTAACAGCCATACGTAACCAACACCAGCAAGACAACGTTCCACAAGGTAACCAAAACTCACTTAACACCAGCAAGACAACGTTCCACAAGGTATCCAAAACTCACATAACACCAGCAAGACAACGTTCCACAAGGTATCCAAAACTCACATACTGTAACACCAGCAAGACAACGCTCCACAAGGTAACCAAAACTCTTCCACACGGTAACAAAAACTCACATACCACCAGCAAGACAACTTTCCACAAGGTAACCAAAACTCACATAACACCAGCAAGACAACGTTCCACAAGGTAACCAAAACTCACATAACACCAGAAAGACAACGTTCCACAAGGTAACTAAAACTCACATAACACCAGCAAGATAATGTACCACAAGGTAACCAAAACTCACATAAAACCATCAAGGTAACCACAAGTAAGACGCGCGAACGCGGTAAGCGAACGCAGCTCGAAAACTAAGGCGTTTTTTTTTAAAAAAATACCAAAAAATTCTGCGTTAAAAGGAGCATCTTAGAAAAAGAAAATTCACCCCAAATTTTTTTTGAATGTTTTTGAACAATTCAACAAAGTGTTTGAAGTGCCTGTTTCACCCACTTCCGGGGGGCGGAGCCAAAATCCGAGGCCGAAGTATTTGTTCGTAGACCCCGACTTAGGGGGGGTAGAAAAGGTTTCGGAGCGATTCGGGCACTTTTCATTTAACATGGGGTTTCAATGGGGAGTTTTTAGGAGCCTTCTCCGGGGCGTGGCTTCCGGGGGAAAGGGTGGGCTTAAACGCAACCTTGACAGGTGTGTTCAGTTTTCAAAGACCTTTCATTTGATGTATGGTACGTCTATATTGGACATTTACTTGGCTGCACACAGCTGCACATAGGCAGTGCACACAGACACACAGAATCGCAGACACACACACAAGCCAAGCACGGTTTCATAGTAAGCTCCACTTGCGCGGAGGCGCGCCTTCGGCGCGCCTCCTTCCGCTGCGTTCGCAAAAACTCACATAACACCAGCAAGACAATGCACCAGGTAACCAACACCCGCACTAAGTTTACTCTTAAACCTTTGTTGTGAATAATTAGTAAAAAGAGAAAAGGGCCAGCACAGGACTCCCCCCATCCCCTCGTCCCTCCAGGCTATGAGATATGTGTCCGTGAGGCACAAGTTGTCCATCTGCCATAAGGGACCTACTATTAGCCAATTAAAATTATCCTGTCCTGACTCCACACTGAAATGTCAACACGTCAAATGTAATAATCCATACTGTCTTTATTGTGTTTAAATGTAATAATCCATGCACGATGCGGTGCGGGTCACATGCGTGCGATTTTTATTAATAATTAATTAAACTACTATAAAAACAACAGTAACAACACACCAGCCTCCAGTGGTGGAAAAGATCTATAACTCACAATGCGTTGCGCTTGTAGATCTGCTATTTTCAAATGGCCAATATAGGGCTTAAGTGGTTACTGTATTGTTTTGTGATAATAATCGAAATCTACAAAGTAACTAGTAAATAAAGTTTTCAAATAATTGTAGTGGAGTAAAAGTACAATATTTGCCTCTGAGATATAGTGAAGTAAAAGTATTAGAAATTGGAAATACTCGAGTCAAGTGCAAATACCTCAAAATTGTACTTAAGTACAATTCTTGAGTACATGTACTTAAAGATGTATGCTAAAATCCATTTGAAAAAATTGCTTTTCACTGTTCTCAGGTCAAATATTGATATGTGATTAAAATGCGATTAATTGTGATTAATTAAATACAAAGCCTCTAATTAATTAGATTTTTTTTTAATCGTCCCAGCCCTAGTTTAAATGTAATAATCCATACAGTCTTCATTGTGTTTAAATGTAATAATCCATACTGTCTTTATTGTGTTTAAATGTAATAATCCATACTGTCTTTATTGTGTTTAAATGTAATACTCCATACTGTCGCAACTGTACTTGGTTCTGCCGTTTTACTTTTACACTGAATGTCTTTGTCAGAAATAGTCGATCTACAAGCTTGTAGATCGACTATTTCTTACGAATGTTTTCCCCAGAATAGGGATGCTGGGGTTCAAGTGGTCAATAGTCCATTGTGTCTCAATTCCATTGTGTCTCTAGCCTATAATGAGAAGATTGTGGCGTTCCTGCGACAGCCTGGAATCCTGGACATTCTGACCGAACGTCAGCCTGCTCTGACCAGAAACCACTCCCTTAGGTAAAAAATAAAATGTTGCATTCACCTCACTGACATCACCTCCTAGCATTCACCTGACTGATATTATCCACCTCCTAGCATCCACCTGACGGATAGATTCCACATCACCTCCTAGCATCCACCTGACGGATAGATTACACATCACCTCCTAGCATCCACCGGACTGATAGATTCCACATCACCTCCTAGTCAGGTGGATACCCGACTGATAGATTCCACATCACCTCCTAGCATCCACCTGACTGATAGATTCCACATCACCTCCTAGCATCCACCTGGCTGATAGATTACACATCACCTCCTAGCATCCACCTGACTGATAGCACCGCACCTGCTTCATCTCTCTCTCTTAGCTAGGCCTGAAAAACACATCATTATTTAAAAATAAAAACAGACCGCTGAATTCAGTTATTTAGTTTAGTTTAGTTTATTAGCACATTGTTATAACAAATATAGAAAAATACATATTGAATGACAAGTTGCTGTGCAAGGAAAGTGAGGAAGGGACCTCGGTGCAACAGTGGTTTGAGTAATCACATATGAAATAATAGACTCCGGTCAGAGAATCCTTTTTGGAGGCTTTACTGATGAAACTCAGGGTACAGGGTATGCAGTTTCGTATATGTGTGTGGTCTCTAATACAGAGAAATATAAAGCAAATAAACAATACAAATTACAGTTCACAATCAAGTCAAATACAAGGTCTCAGTGACCTCCTGCCAATAGAACACTAATCGGCTATAGCTGCAACACCTGGCACAGTTACCTCATTAACCAAACAAATGAAATAAACACCAAATTGCATCTTACACAATATATATATAGCCTAAAGGTAATGTAGATACATACATCACAAGCATGAGTAAACAGTCACATTATGTATTTAAGCTGCACTTCAACTCACTGACATACAGCATAACAGAATCATTTAACCAAACATCATGACTCAGTGTTAATTGTAAAGGAAACATAAACTTTGGCACATTAGAGAAATAAGCGTAATCTACAACTCAAACATAGTTCCTCACCTGCGTCATGCACGCACACAAACAAAAACATAGAAAAAGGCAGAGCTCTGGTCCTGTGGCATGTTGCTCAGAGCAGCTCTGCCCACTGAATGAAGCTCTGCTAGTTTCTGACACAGCCTTGATTGCATTCAGGTGTGCCAATCCTAATTGGATCAGAATTGGCTTCAGGTGCGCAGCAAGGGCTTTTGTACAGAAAGGAAGAAGCCGGATGGCTTATTTGGAATCCTTTCCTTCATGGGAGAAGCCATTGAACAACAGGATTAAAAGTGCAATAAGAACAATACAAAATTATACAAGTTTCCAAGGGGAGCAGTGGTGCAAATAAATACATAAAAACACAAAGACTGCTGTAAAAATTACTAAATCAATGGACTACAGTAAGGAAGAAATTAGATATTGTTTTAAATGTTTCTTAAATATTGGGAAGGATAGTGAAGACTTGAGTGATGCATCTAGAGAGCTCCACAACTGAGGGCCTATAAATGTGATGAAATATTGATGTTTCAAAGTACGTCAAAAAGGTAAATTAAAATCATCTCTTTGCCTTGTGGGGTAGGAGTGAAAATCAGAAGTAACATGATTTTTTTTTAAAATAATAATGAAGGTCTTGTTTACATTTTATTTGAACATAAATAAGCAGGTTTGAAAAACATGAACCTTATCTATAGGCAATAAAGAATATTTAATAAAGAGAGGTGCAGATGGCTCGTGTCTATTTGAGTGTGAAATCATTCTCAAAAACCTCTTTTGAATGATAAGTACTGTAGTTTGGTTAGATATGTAGGATATGTAGCAAGAACAATATTACAGTCATTAATATGTGGGAAAATGTAACTAAAATAAAGAGTTAAATGAGACGAAGGATGAACCAGTGGACAGATTTTTCTCAATATGCCAAGCATCATAGATACCAAGCATCTTCATAGACCTCATAGCTACAGTATCAATCTGTTGTTTCCAATTTAAATGATCATCTATAATGACGCCCAAAAATGTTGTATGTGAAACCTGACAGATTTCCATACAATTCATTAAAATTCCAAATTTATCTATTGGGATTTTTTTGTTTATATTACTAAAAATCATGAAGTTGCATTTTTGTATATTGAGAGTAAGCTTGTTCAATTGAAACCATTTGAAGACATCAGTTAATTTGTCATTAACATATTTTACTAGGGTTTTTAAATCACTGTGCGAGGCAATGAGATTAGTATCGTCGGCAAATAAAATAGGAAGAGACTTTTTACAGTTCATGGCTAAATCATTAATATAAATCAAAAACAACAAAGGACCAAGTATGGAGCCCTGGGGAACCCAGAGTAAGATTTTAAACTTCCCAGATATGCATCCGTTGATGGACACACGTTATTGACCAATGACCAATAACTTATTGGTCAGTTATTGACCATTGTCTGTGTAATAAGGTCCTATAATTGTGTTTGGCGGGCTTAGTGCTCTCTCTCAGGGAATGATGGGATTTTTCCTTTTTGTTTACATCTTGTGTATGCGTGCGCGCGTGTGTGCGCGTGTGTGTGTGTGTGTGCGTGTGTGTGCGTGTGTGTGCGCGTGTGTGTGCGCGTGCGTGCGTGCGTGCGTGCGTGCGTGCGTGCGTGCAGAGAGAAGATCCACTACATCAGGACGGAGGGGACCCAGCGGTTGGAGAAGATGTCTTGTGATGCTGACCTGGTCATGTTACTCAGGTGGGTGGCGTACACTCTACATTCATTCATTTGTACACCCGTACAATGGGGGTCCGGGGACCCCCTGGGGTCCTCGAGGGGAGGCTCCAGACGGTCCCCAGCTAAATGATGGCTACTAGTTAGGAATCGCATTTGGTTGGATGTCCTTGAAATTAAACTAGTTGAGAAGCACTAGAGCATTGGTTCTCAAAGTGGGGTCCGGGGACCCCCAGGGGTCCTTGGGGGGGTACCAGGGGGTCCCCAGCAAAAGTCGTTAATATAGCGTCACAATCATTTTAATCGCTTTAACTTTGGCTATTCAAAAATAACAGACCGTGCCGCGCTATGAGCTTGTACATCTGCTATTTTTGAAAATGTTTGGACATTTTTGCAAATCTTTGAATATATATCTTTTTAAAGCAAACATTTGTAACTCAAATCTTTGCTTCTGGAGGTCCCCTGGCACAAAATAAATTCAGATGGAGGGTCCGCGGCCTAATATATATCAATTTGGGGGTCCTTGGCACCCAAACGTTTGAGAACCACTGCACTAGAGAGGCATGGATTATTCTAGGTAGAAGGCCTCTCTCCTCTCCTCTCCTCCCTCCCCTCCCATATAGTGGGACCTTTACAGGTCTGTAATCTCCCAAGAACAGATTCAGAGCTCCGCTACTGAATCTGTCGGTAGCCCCGTTCAGAACGTGTCAACATCAGCCTACAAGTGGGCGTGCCTTCAGATCAGGAAGCAGGCCGCGCTTTACCCGTGGGCAGGATTTACATCTGTGCGTTCGCTTCCCACTGGAAACAAACCCAAACTTCTCGGAGCCGACAAAACCACGGAAAGTTAGTAACATTTTAACTTGTTCTTCAATCATAGAAACAAGTGGGCTTATAACCAAAACGATCCATGTTCCGTGGGAGAAATGGTGTTAGTGGAGAAATATTGGGCCTCATGCAGCAATAAGTTCCTAATGTTTCCTCTTACATTTCTTCCTAAGTGAATTCCTGCAAGAAGTCGAGTGAGATTCATGAAACGTTCTTAAAAGGCAGAATTGTTCGTATATAAGGCATGACTGCATGGCCCTGCCTGCAGTCACACATGTGATTGCTGCTCACAGAAATCACAGGAAATCACACAGAAATAAGTTGAGAGAATGAAGTAAAGAATACCTAAACTAAAGTCTAAAGACGGTTGAACACTCCAAACATAAAAATAAATAAATCAATAGTTCTGTGGAGGTACTTCTGAAGAAAAGCAAATAATCAAATTATTTTATTTCATTAATGAATGTATTTTATTATTTCTCTCACATTAATCAACATATCACCACTAGACATCAATGTAAATTAGCTGAAATTAGCATGTTATCCTTATTTCATGTTCAGGAGTAGCGTTAGTAGTGGATATAAAACATTTTATTACTGAAATCTGGTGGGTGGATATGGAGGGTCTTTAAGGTAGCAGCTGCTTGGTATGTAATGGGGTAGAAATAGGGGTGTGGTGGGTGATATGGTGGTGTAAGGAGGGGTGTAATAATAATAATAATAATAATAATGAATTGCATTTATATGGAGCTTTTCTAAGTACTCAAACTTACTCAAAGCGCTTTGGGATGTGGAGGTGGAGCGGCGAACAGTCGACGCCAGCGTCCCCACTTTTCCCACATTCACACACCAATGGTGGCAAGCTAGCGCCGACCGAATCATTGGAGGCAACGTAGGGTTCAGTGTCTTGCCCAAGGACACTTCGACATGTGGACAGGAGGAGTTGGGATTCGAACCGCCGACCCACGCATCAATGGACGACCTGCTCTACCTCCTGAGCCACAGCCGCCCATAGCCCGTGTAGGGGGCTGTGTGGGGGGTATGGGGATGGGTGTGACGGGTGGGTATAGGGGGGCTTTCAGGTAGGAAAGGGACAGGAAAATGGGGGTATGGCGAATGTCGGGGATATGGGGGTGGGGGTATGGGGGGGGCGATGAGGGTGGGTTGGGTGGGGGGTTATGGGGTGGGTATGGGGCTTGGGCTTCAACTCAACCGGGTCCGTTTGGGTTAGATTGTAATTTCAGACCCGTTGAAAACTCTAAAGCAGTTGTTCTCAAACATTTTCATGTCAAGGACCCCCAAATTGACATGCATTTGGCTGCAGACCCCCACCTGAAAATATTTTCTGCTAGGGAAATGTTTTCAAGATTTATCAAAATGTCTCGAAAATAGCCGATCTAACAAGCTCAAAATGGCCAGTAATGGGACGCGTTGTGAGCTTGTAGATCGGCTATTTTCAAACAAAGTATAAAATAGGGTTAAAGTGATTAAACTGTTCCTCGTTTGCTGTGGACCCCCTGGAACTCCCTCAAGGACCCCTGGGGGTCCCCAGACCACACTTTTGAGAACCTTTTTTGCTTTAAAGATATGATACAAATATTATTGTAATTTAAATCCTATATTATACAACTGTAGAATTGAAGAAACTTTGAGAATTAATTATTTTTGCAAAAACATGTCACACTTAAGAACTCAAAGGCCACCCTAAGAGTGCTCTTCAGTGTGTGTAGATTCTGTTCTTACCTGAGAACAGATCACAGCTAAGAAAACATTGGAGTATACCAAAATCTTCTTAAAAACTTCTTAAAGACGGGGTGCCGTGATTTTCAGTGATCCCCCCCCTAAAACATGATCATCAGGTATTATGGTTATACTAGGAGGAAGGTTTTTTTCAAAAAAGCAGTCGGTAGCACTGTCGCCTCACAGCTAGAAGGTCCTGAGTTCGATTCCCGCCGGGGACGCTGTGGGCGCTGGGGGTGTGTCTTCTCCTCCGCGTCATCAGCGCCCATACCCTAGGTGGGGTTGGCATGTTCTCCCCGTGTCTCCTAGGGTAGTTAATACCCTCACAAAAACATGTAGTAATCCTGGTCACTATACTGCCTCCCCCTGGTCAGCCGGGGCGCCTGATGGAGGGGAAGGGAACTGGTTGGAATAACGTGTTCCTTCCACGCGCTACGTCCAACCAGGGAAACTCCCCCCTGTCAGGTGACAAGAAGGTCAGTTGGCTCTCATGCATTGAAGGAGGCATGAGCTTGGCCCTGGCCTCCCTAGGCTGGTGGGGGGAGTGTAGTGCCCAGGATCACTTAGCAAATTGGCACCGGGTGAAAAAAGGGTTACAAAATCGAGGGATCAAAAATATTTTAAAAAAAAAGTGTACAGAAATTGTTAAAATTATGTTTTTATGTGGACACGCCTCCAGTTCATTAAGTATACCTGGTTCTCACCTTAGCACCTCCTCCACCACCTTAGCACCACCTACCTGTCCTAGTCCCTCCGCCTCCATATGCCCACACCTGTTGTGTTATGATAATGAGGGGGAGGGTATGTTTTTACTATGTCACTAAAGCTTTTTCTATTGGCACGTTTGACCCTCAAGGTTTCAGCCTCCAGGTAGAAACTCAAAATAGTCAGAGAAGACATAAAACACCATAAAAACACCACCAGGGGGCTTAATGAAGTTCTATCAACCTCATAGACACATGAAAAACTGAAAAAGTGCAAAACTACGGCACCACCCCTTTAAGTGGGTCTAAGAAAAAATGCCCTCTTAAGAAAGTGTGCGTAGATTATTTTCTTACCTAAGAACAGATCACAGCTAAGAAAACATTGGAGTATACCAAAATCTTCTTAAAAACTTCTTAAGTGGGTTTAAGAAGAAATTTCCTCTTAAGAACGGTTGCTACATGAGGCCCAATGTTAGTGGGAATGAAAACATAGCCTGCACACCACCGGTAGAGGAGGGCTAAGGGCACATCAAACGGGCCTATTTCCTGTACCCACGGTCTATCGGGACCTACCCCCAGAGTCAAATTCAAAGGTAAAAAACAGCAGAGGGCGCTGTTTTTCCTTTTTTTTTTACCTGGGTTAGGGTCTCAGAGTTATGGTGGTCCTTGAACTAATTGTATAGCAGATGTGAAGTCCACATACCAGCTCTGACAGTGTGATGAACAGTGTTGGGACTAACGCGTTACTGTAACGCGTTACTGTAACGCAGTTACTTTTTTCAGTAACTAGTACTCTAACGCATATTTTTTTTATTCAGTAACTCAGTTACCGTTACTACATGGTGCGTTACTCCGTTATTTTTAATATAGTATTTATATATACAGCGAGGCGAACAGTGACTGAGAATTGTACTTAAGTACAGTACTTGAGTAAATGTACTTATTTACTTTACACCAGCCTGTGTCACATGCGGAGACACGCTGTGAGCGGCTTTGCAAGCTCTCTCTCTCTCTCTCTCTCGCTCTTTCTTTCTCTCTCTCTTAACAGCGTGTGTGTGTTTCTGGGACTAGGAATACCACGATAACGCAATGGTGACTATGAACCACGTACCCAAACCCGTTGGAGGCTGCTTTTCCTAAGCTGAAATCTGCACTTAAACTGCGAGGCTGCATGGCTGTGTTGTTGAACACATACACAGCTTAACGTCGGGAAAGTTACACGACTCACTCGCCCAGGTGGTGTCAATCACCGTAATCCTAACAAAATTCAGAATCACAGCGCTGCCTGTTTCGGATTCCGCACGTTAAAGTATATTAATTCATTTGTTCGTCTATTTATTAACTGCTACTGCAGTCCCTGCGGTACATGAAAACTCCTGTTACAGTCAAGGATCACCTTCAACCTGGTGTTTGCACTTTCTCCATTTACGGTCCGTACATCTATATAAACGTTCAGATTTCAAATATAAAGTGCTTACCCCATGGCCACGGATGTTACAATTATGCACGGGACTCTCAAAAGTACCCGTATATTCTGTATTGTTCAATGAAAAGCATTTTAATCCGATCAGTGGCCATTTTCTCATAATGTATTGGAGTGCAATACACCTACCAACGGATAGGGTCACTCAGTTGAAAGCATATGGAGAAAATGGCCACCGATCAGATTAAAATGCTTTTTATTGAACAATACGGATGATACAGGTACTTCTGAGAGCCCGTATATACATGTAACATCCGTGGCCATGGGATAAGCACTTTATATTTGAAATATGAACGTTTATGTAGACGTACGGGCCATAAATGGAGAAAGTGAAAACACCAGGTTGAAGTTCATCCATGACGGTCGTGACAGTCGACCGTCGTGTATCCATGGCTATTACTCCCTCTAACATTTCCCATGTTTTTAGTTTATTGAAATAATGTCATGCACAATTTCCAGTGCATAGCCTACTGCAGGCCTTGTTGACCAGATTTAGAAGAGATTTTGAAGCTCTTGCTCCTGAAATGATCGATTATTTTTAAGGGGAAAAGCCATCATTTAACATGCAAGTCAATGGGTGAGAAGCAGAGATTGCCAGGCGCAAATGGTAGTGTAGGTAATTAATGTATTTGTGCAAGATGACCCTGCTACTGTATATAAAATGTGTATATTACTCGTTCATCATGGTTCATGTTCAAATAGCTCAATCCAAAGTATAATGCTGTAGGCCTAGTGTTAGGCTGTATTTACGCACCTGCTTGTAATTAATGCTTAAACATAATTATGACCGGTATTTTTGGGCGGTGTAGCCGCCCCTATAAGTGGGGTTGGGACACCTCATTAGTACACCCTTCGCTGTACTGTGATTGGCTCATACATTAGTACACCCCTACATTAGTACACCCCTAGCTGTACTGTGATTGGCTGACTCTATTGGCTGACTCTATTCAGCACTGTGATTGGCTAGCGAGACATATGATGAAATTAATAACCTATAAATAGGACTATGCACTTTAAAAAAAAAACATTTTTTTTAAGTGAGCTTCCATCACTGTGATGACCACTGTGATGACCACACCGCCCACTTCACACTGGGTGGGATTTTTGGGCGGTGAAACCGCCCCTATATGTGAGGTTTGGATATTTGCACACCAAATCCTGCACCGTGATTGGCCAATCACAGTCTATTCAGGACTGTGATTGGCTAGGGAAACATGACACATGTGCATAGCCCTATAAATAGGACCATAACTTAAAAAAAAACATAACTGTGTTTTTTTAAAGTTATGGTTTCTTCCATTACTTCTTCCATCACTTCTTCCATCACTTCTTCCATCACTGTGATGACCACTGTGACCACACCGCCCACTTCACACTGGGTGTGATTTATCTATCAGATGTCTGATAAATTTGAATCATTCCGGACATTGGGACCAGCAGATTACAATCCTATAGCGTGACCCCTGGTATAGACCACATTGCTTAGCAGAGTTCAGTGATGCCAATGCATGTCAAGTTGATCAACAGATTGTATTATTCTCCAATGCAATAAGAGTACTGAAATGAAGGCTATAAGGGCAATAATGGGAGCCCTTTTTTTTTTTTAAGTAACTAAAAAGTTACTTTTCACAGTAATGCATTACCTTTTGGTGTAAGTAACTAGTAAAGTAACTGAGTTACTTTTAAATGAAGTAACTAGCACAACACTGCTGATGAAACCGGTTCTGGAAACGGTTTCAAATGTGGTGCAACCGATTCCTGTTCCTCACTGTTGGATCCGGTTCCTCCGGTTCCGGATCCCAACCCTAATGTTGTTATCTTTATTTGAGGAGGACATCATGTATTTATGTGTATATGTTTCAGTTTATTTGAGGAGGACATCATGTGTTTATGTGTATATGTTTCAGTTTATTTGAGGAGGACATAATGTGATGTGTATATGTTTCAGTTTATTTGAGGAGGACATCATGTCGTACATCCCTCCATCTGTCCATCCTGGCATCACCTTCTCTCCTCGCTGCTCTCCAGGTTCCTCTCCACACAGCTCTCCAGGTAAAGGTGTGTGTTCTACTGACATCCTTCACCCACATGACTGACACATTATGGCTCTTTTTCCACTATGATAGGTAACCCAAAACCTCCCAGAACCTGAAACTTGTCCAGAGCCTGTCAAGTTCTGTTGTGGTTTCTCTTTTCCACTACTAGATTTAGGAAATCTAGTCCTATATTGTGCTGATCAGAACAATGGTCCCCGAGTTATGGCTATTCGAAGTGTTACACACTCCTGTGACACTGCTGTAGTGTCCCTTATGTGTGCAATTTAGGTTTCTTTGGTGGGCCTACAGTATTCTCATGGCCAGTGGTGGAAGAAGTATAGCCTGGTTCCAGACGAATCTGCCATTGCAAAAAATAAATTGCCCTTGGCAGATTAGGTCTGGCCCCTCTCAATAGAGATTGGATTTCTCTCCCTCCGAAGTTGTGAGGGACCAATCAGGGCCCAGTATGCAAATATGGGGCGGGTTTACACCAGAGGCATTTTTTTAATTTGCCCCTCGGAAATGCAGGTTCCACACAGAGATTCCAGACTAATATCTACGCAGTGATATTAGTCTGGCCATGCCAGGCTAGAAGAAGTACTCAGCTATTTTACTTAAGTAAAAGTAGCAATACCACCATGTACAGTACCACCTCTGTTACAAGTAAAAGGCCTGTGTTCAAAATGTTACTTGAGTAAAAGTACAAAGGTATTGGTATCAAAATGTACTTAAAGTACCAAAAGTAAAAGTACTAAAATGTTTTAAAATAGCTGATCTACAAGCTCACAACGCGTTGCGTTGTGAGCTTGTAGATCGGCTATTTTCAAATGGCCTATGTATAAAATAGGGCTAAAGTGGTTAATGTGTGTTTTATAATACAATTATTTGTATCTGCAAAGTAACTAGTGGCTAAAGTTTTCAAATAATTGTAGTGGAATAAAAGTGCAGACTATCGGAAATACTCCAGTAAAGTAAAAGTACCTCAACATTGTACTTAACACCACTGCTCATGGCAAACCCCTGAACAGTGTTTGTGGCAAGTTTGATGTGGATTGGAGCAACGGTGTGCCGAGAGCTACACCCACCCCTGAAGGGAGAAGAAAACTCATAAAAGAAGCGAAAACAGCTGATCTACAAGCTCACAGTGTGTTGTGATGTGATGTGTTGCGAGCTTGCAGACCGGCTACTTCGGCGATAGCGCCACCATGAGGCCGATTTGAAAAAACGCCGAACGGTCCAGCAGTGCCGTAGATTAGCTGTTACACAGACACACAGACACACACACACACACACACACACACACACACACACACCTGGAGGGACAGGGGTCCAAAACATAGTGTCCGGCCTTCGGCCGGCCGGTCTGGTGGAGACAATGAATGGTGTGTGTGTGTGTGTGTGTGTGTGTGTGTGTGTGTGTGTGTGTGTGTGTGTGTGTGTGTGTGTGTGTGTGTGTGTGTGTGTGTGTGTGTGTGTGTGTGTGTACGTGCAGGTACACAAAGGGCCAGAGCGCCAGCCCCCTACAGACGAGACTTTGAGGCCAAATTACGAAACTTCTACAGGAAGTTGGAGGCCAAAGGTTACGGCCAGGGACCTGGGAAGATCAAGTAAGACGTACAGACCTTCAGCATAGCGTATCGTTGTCAGGCAGAAACCTTGTATGTCCAAGACTGTAACTTTTAAGAAAAAAAACAACAAGCTCAGTGTATTCAAAAAGTACTCAAATGTTTTACTTAAGTAAAAGTATCAATACTGCAATTTAGAAGTACTCTGTTACAAGCAAAAGTCTGGAATAAAAAATTTACTTGAGTAAAAGTACAAAAGTATTGGTATACTTGGTACTTAACTCTTGACTGCCAGAAATAAAACATAATTTGCCACACCACTGCCAGCGATTTTCGAGTGTTTTTACTAACCTGAAAAAATCATAGAATATTAATCTCAGGTAGATCGATCCCCCGATCGTTTTAAAATACTTCTCGTAGAATGGGCTGTTTTTGCCAAAAAAGCTGAAGAAACAGAGAAAAGGCCATTCTCCCAAATAGAATAACAAGGAAATGAACTGTCTGTTTTTTGACCCGCTGCTCCAAGCCAAACGGTGACCCATAGGAGAGCGAACAGCGCCATCTAGTGGAAAACCACTGAAAACACAAAAATCTCGCCATTCTCGTCATTGGCGGACTGCACCTTAGCAAACTATGACGAGAAATCTTGTCATTGGCAGTCCAAGAGTTAAAGTACCAAAAGTAGAAAGTACTCATTATGCAGAATGTCCCCAGTTTAAAAGTTTTCAAATTTATGAAATGTATAAAAAATCTTTAAAAAACAAGCAGATCTACAAGCTCACAATGGGTTGTGTATAAAATGTATAAACATCTTTTGACATCTTTTTCAAATGGCCGAAATGTATATAGGGCTGAAGTGGTCAGTGTAGCTTACTTTGATTGTAGTGGAGTAAAATGTACAATATTTGCCTCTGAGATGCCTCAAAATTGTACTTAAGTACAGTACTTGAGTAAATGTACTTAGTTACTTTACACCACTGGTTTGATTGATTGATTGATTGAATATTTTATTAGGCAAAAAATTTAAAACAGCACAGTTACATTTAAAATACTTTGTCTAACAGGTCCGTTCATAAAAGTCCTTGCGGACTTGTTTCCAATGAGGGCCTTGGTATTCAATTCATAGGCATATATAGTGGCACCACAGTTCAAATATCATTACAAAATAAACAGAAAAAAATAAATATATAACACTATGTACAACAAAAAAATAAAAAAGAGGGGGGAAAAAATATGTACAAGAACAGGGGGGGGGAGGGTCTGCTGTCTAACGGGAAACTGGTACTACCTCCTCCTTTGGCCTCCTGAAAGGCTTTTTTAAGGCTCTTTTAAATGAGCCCAGCGAACTGCATTTTTTGAGGGATGGAGTTAGACTATTCCAATCCTGGGTGGCAGTGCTGTAGAAGGAGAATTTGCCCATGTTTGATTTATGGGTGGGTGGTACCAAATTGTTGTTAACGCTCCCTCTGGTATTGTGACTGTGGGTGTCGCTAACCTTTTGGAGGTATTTACTCAGATATGCGGGAATAGGGGGCATATCGGGCAAATTTGCATTTACAATTTTGAAGGCCAGTCCCATTTTTAGTTGTTTAACCCTGTCTTCCACCCTGAGCCAGCCTAGGCTGGCAAAATGGGTGGGAGAAAGGTGGGTCATGGGCCCCAATCCGAGCAGTAGCCGAATCAGTTTGTTTTGGGAGGTTTGAAGCTTAGTCTTCAGTGACACTGAGGTGTTGGAGTACCAGGAGGTGCAAGCATAGTCAAAAAGTGGTTGAATCAGGGCCCCAGAGAGGGTCCTGAGGGCCTGAGGGTTGACAAAAGAGGAAACTCTGCCCATAAATTTGGTTCTCTGGTTTACTCTTTTGACCACCTTTGTAGCCATGCTTTCACCTGTCAGGTATTTGTCAAGAACACAACCCAAATAGGTAATCTCTTCTTTGCTAGAGATAATTGTGTCATCGACTTTGACCTTGAAATCATTTACATCCGTCTGTCTGAGGGAATGTTTGGTCCCAAAGAGAATGGATTCAGTTTTCCCAAGGTGTAGTGACAGTTTGTTATCGGTAAGCCACGTACGGATTTTTGAGAGTTCGGAGCTGAGCGCCTCCTCAACTTGCAACTTGTCCTCTCCCGAGATCAGGAGTGCCGAGTCATCAGCGAACAGGAACAATTTGCAGTTACAGGCAGCACTCATGTCGTTAATGTATAGAAGAAACAGTAACGGCCCTAGAATGCTGCCCTGAGGAACCCCACAGCTCACCGGGAGGGATGAGGACATGGTTCCGTTGATGTCAACCACTTGTTCTCTTCCCTCCAGGTAAGATCTCATCCAGTTTAGTGATGTGCAGTCAAAACCAATCGCCCTCAGCTTATCAAGTAAAATTGAGTGGTTTACAGTGTCGAACGCTTTTTGGAGGTCCAACATGACCATGCCGCAGTATTTGCCCGCGTCTACCTCACGTTTGATGTAGTCGGTCAGATACAGTAGGCATGTGTCAGTGGAATGGGAGGTTCTGAAGCCCGATTGGAATTCAAACAACAGTTTATGCTCGCTGAGGTAGCTGTTGATTTGTTCTTGAATTAATCGCTCTACAACCTTTGAGATGGAACAAAGGATGGAAACAGGCCTATAGTTGCCAGGTTCTAATTTGCTTACTTTTTTATGCAGAGGGATTACTCTTGCCAACTTGAAATCCTGTGGGACGTGACACTGGCTGATGGATAGGTTTGTGATTTGGGCTACTATGGGGGCAATAGCAGTAGCTGCGTCTCTGAGGAATCTGGTGGGGATATTGTCAAGGCCGGTGGCCTTGTTTGGCTGGAGGGCGAGTAGTTTTTTCTGCACATCATCAGCATTTACTGGTTTGAATGAAAATGAGTCTTTTTTAGCCCCTAGTTTAACATAGTGAGCATGGATGTGGTCAGAGCCGTACAAACCTGAATGCTGAGGAAGTTTGCTTACCAACTGGGTTGCAATGGTGGTAAAAAAGCTGTTAAAACAGTTCGCTACCGCTTGCTTGTCGGTAATGAGCACGCCACTTGAAATAATGCCGATGTTTGTAGCTTTGGTTTGAATTTAGTTGTTGCAGCCCAATTTCTGTAGTGCTTCCCACAGCTTTTGTGGGTGGCTTTTGTTTGCCTCAATGCTTTCATTTAATAAATTCTTTTTGGCAGTTTTGACCAATTTGTTTACTACATTTCGTTGATTTCTGCATCTTTCAAGTAGTTGCACATCTTTGCATTTCCTGAACTCAGTACATTTTGTTTCTGAGTTTGATGGCATTTAGGATGTCTCCATTCATCCAGGGTTGTGTACGGGCTCTGACTCTCACCACCTTCTTGGGCGCTAGGCTATCAATAACAGACACAAAAGCAGTTTTGAAACCAGTCCAAGACTCCTCAGCCAAGGAGTACATTTGACCAATCCACTTTCTCAAGAGCTGTTGTGAGAGCTTCTGATGAGATAGCTCTGCAGCTGACCGTGCTATGACAATCAACTACAGATCTGTGAAGCTTACGCGTGCAGAAAATGATGTTATGGTCGCTTAGACTGCACTCAATGACTCCACTTAAAGGAATCCTCGACTGGTCTGATGTCAAAATGAGGTCAATGATGGTCTGAGAAGTGGGGCCTACCCTCGTGATATTTTTTATCATTTGGGTGAGGCTATGCATGTCACAGAATTTATTGAAAGATTTAAATATGGCGGCGTCTTTCCGGAGTACATCCGTATTGTAGTCGCCAATCGGTATTATGTGTGTGCGTACAGGTTGGTGGTGCGCAGGGACAATCTTCTAGAGGGGACGTTCAACCAGGTGATTGCCTACTCGCGTAAAGAACTGCAGAGGAACAAGCTCTACATCACCTTCATGGGAGAGGAGGGGTAAATAACATGCTGTCACAATTAATCACCCGATTGCAGCGATTTGAGATGATCACTATTATTTCGTTTTTGCTTAATCCTCAGAATTGTTTCAATTCATCTATATATAGAGCATTGGTTCTCAAAGTGGGGTCCTGGGGGGGGGGGGGCTGGGGTACCAGGGGGTCCCCAGCAAAATGTGTTAATATAGCATCACAATCATTTTAACCTTTTATACTTAGGCTATTCAAAAATAGCATATCTACAAGCTCATAGTGCGGCAGCGAGTGCCGCACTATGAGCTTGTAGATCTGCTATTTGTTTTTTATCGTGAACATTTTTGCAAATATTTGAATATATATATGATTTTAAAGCGAACATTTGTGTAGCCCATCTGATCCCCATGAAATATAGAGAAGGGTTCCAAGTTCTTTTTAATTCTATTAGTTTGAGTTTTAAAGTAATTAATCCCAAATAGCACTTTAACTGAAAACCTTAATTACACCTCTTAAAGTGAAAACCTTAGTAATAACTTTTTAAGTAACTTAGACAGACACCTGGACATGAATTTAAAGGGTTTTAGTAATTAAATATAGTTTTAGGGAAAAGGGGAATGGATAAAGTAAAATAACAAATGGTCTTTCATCAAAAAAGGCAATAAAGTGCAAAAAGAAAATACAGTAGTCTATTTAGTGTAAACAGAATAGGCCAACACTCAGTTACTCTTCAAATAACTATTTAGAATCACAATCAATGTTTCACAAAATACCTCAGTGCACTGTAGTTACTTAATAACCTAAGCCGGCATCTAAATGAAAACAAACAAAACCCAACCCACGTTGCAGGCCTGTTCACCGTCGTGTCCAGAAGATGGCGTCCTCGCGCAAGGAATGATTACTCACAGTAAGACGTTCTTTTCTAACAGTTCCACACACAGTTCCAAGGGCAGACGTGATGCTCCGACGACGAGTCTAAAGTTTCCAAACTTAGCTCCACAGTCTTTTAGTAGGATAGAATAAGTCCTTATAATCCTTCTCTTGGATGTACAGGGTCCTCGCTCTCTCCTCTGAAAACAGCTGCTTGCTGGTTTAGCAACGCTACCAGGCCGGCTAGCTGTGGCTAACTAGCCGGCTATGCTAACACTGTGGGCCAATCTAGAACGCAGCTAGCTTTAGCTAGCTAGCTGCTAAACAAACACTCGCTGAGAACGACAGTCACAATCTTGCTGAATGATCCTGGCACTCCACAGTTCAGTCTTAGTCTTCTTAGTGATATGTCATCACACTCGTGACTATAAGACTGTCCAACACAAAACCGCTTGTCACGTTTCTTTTTATATATGTTTTCATTCATTCACTCGCTTCTTATCACCGGCATCTCGTCTCTTTGATCTCTACGTTCCGTACTGTTTCCTGTCTCTACTTCCCATCACATGACTACTTCTTCACTCCCTGATTGGCTCTGCTTCTTCTTCTACGACAAGTGAAACAGTCGAGTACCAAAAACATCACAGTTGCGTATCAAAATAAAAGTATAAAATAAACCTACAGCTAAACACAATACTATAGGTAAATATAACACTTTCTTTTAACAATAAACCTTAAGGTCACAATATAGCAAAATCACATGAAACAATAACTCTTTCACAGTATATGTAAGTGTAACAAACCTTTTCAACTAATGACTCTTTTATTTAACCCAAAATAATAACAGGGTTACATCCTCCCCCTTTTAAATGTCTGATGTCCTCATCAGACTCAATCAATTGGGCATAACTGAAAGGTTGGCATGTAAGCAAGCTTACTTTAACTCTTCCCAATCTTAATCACAACCCCCCCATGAACAATGGTAAGGGGTTCTTCACTGGCCCTACCAGGCTTGTCATAGGTTAATCTCATAACTGGTTTAAGTGATCTTTTGGGCCTAGTTCGTTTAGGAGGGACTCCTATTTTAGTGCTACTAGACTGCCTTCTATCATCCTGATCACTTGAAACTGGTTCAGGCTCTGATTCGGTGTCTGGGATATTATGAGGGGTATTGTCTCTCATTGTAGGGGACTCTGGCTCTGATTCGGTGTCTGAGATAGTATGAGGGGTATTGTCCCTCATTGTAGGGGGCTCTGGCTCTGAAGAACTGTCACTTGCTGACTCTGAAGGACTGTCACTTGCTTCCATCTGGACTTCACTTGCTTCCATCTGGACTTCACTCTGGCTGCGACATGTAGAATCAGTTTTTTCCTGTCGGGGCCAGATCTCTTCCAGGTAAGTACGGTAGGGCCTCCGCAGAGGATACTCCAGATCAGACTCCGACTCTGAGGTTGATTCACATTCTTGTTGCACTATGTGATCAGAGGCTTTGCTCTTACTCCGAACTTGAGCTCGAGTTCTAGGTCTGGAGGGCAAATCTTCATCTTTGTCCAACACTGGCATCCGCACCAGCTCTCCTACGGGCAAGAGATGATCTCGGTGCAGGGTTTTCAACTTGCCCTTCCCGTTCTCAGGTTTCAACTTGTAGACAGGTAGGTTTGGCATTTTCTCTGTGACCACATAGGGAATTTCACACCAGCGATTCTGGAGCTTGTGTTTTCCAGTAAAGGCTAGGTTCTTGAGCAACACCCGGTCACCAGGCTCTAGGTTTTGACACCTCACTCTCTTGTCATATGCCTTTTTGTTGCGGAGGTGGGACTTGTTCGAGGCTTCTTCGGCCAACTGATAAGCCTTCTGCAAATCTTGCTTTAGCTTGGTGACATAGGATGAGTGTTGACGTTCTCCTTTATCATCAGGCTGGGTGCCGAAGCACACATCAACGGGGAGTCTGGCTTCTCTCCCGAACATAAGGAAGTAAGGGGAGTATCCTGTGGCATCATTTGTGGTGCTGTTGTACGCATGCACTAGATGTACAACATGTTGACTCCACTGTCTTTTCTTTTCCTGGTTCAATGTGCCCAGCATGGACAATAAGGTCCGATTGAACCGTTCCGGCTGGGGATCACCCTGGGGGTGATAGGGGGTCGTTCGGGACTTTCTTATGCCCATTATCTTCAGGAGTTCTTTGATCAATCGGGACTCAAAGTCACGTCCTTGGTCAGAATGGATTCTAGTGGGTAGCCCATAATGAACGAAGTACTTTTCAACAAGGATCTTGGCGACTGTGAGAGCCTTTTGGTTCTTGGTAGGGAAGGCTTGGGCGTACCTCGTGAAATGGTCAGTTATGACCAACACATTGCTGATTCCTTTTGAATCTGGCTCCATTGAAAGGAAGTCGATACACACGAGGTGCATGGGTCCATTACTGACTATTTGATGTAGGGGAGCAGCTTTGTGTGCAGGGGCTTTCCTCAGAATGCACTCTCCGCAGTTTTTGACATACTGCTCGACACTGGCAGCCATCTTTGGCCAGTAGAACCGGCTTCTTATCATGTCGGTAGTTCTTTCAGCTCCCAAGTGACCAAGGTCATCATGAAGGGACTTCAACACTACTGATCTGAACTCAGCTGGCAGCACGAGCTGATGACTCTGTTCTCCAGACTGTCTTTGGCTCAAACGGTGCAGTAATCCATCCTCCATGACCAACTTCCCCATTTGTCTTTTCATGGCTGAGACATCAGGATTAGACTCTACATCATCTGTCCACTTCCCTTGCTTCACTGCATGGATGGTCAGTCCTATTACTGGATCTTGGCTTTGAGCCAGGATCAACTCCTGTCTGGACAACTGGCCTAATGTGTTCAGCTGCACCCGCATAGGGAAGGCATACACATCTGGCACACACTCAGGGGATGCTCCAAGTTGTTCTACATATCTGGGAGAGGCTTGAGGGGATCCAAGGACACCAACCTGCTGGCATATGGACTTGACGCCGGACTCGGATATACTTTTCCAGTCTGCATCTTCTTCTCTTGGCGCCAGTCTTGACAACAGATCAGCATCAATGTTGTTTCTGCCAGGTCGGTAGATGACGTCAAAGCTGTAGACTGACAAATCCGACAGCCAACGATGTCCATGGGCATTGAGCTTGGCCGAGGTAAGGACGTAGGTCAGCGGATTGTTGTCAGTGCGTACTGTGAAACGGGCTCCATATAGATAGTCGTGGAACTTCTCCACAATGGCCCACTTGAGAGACAAGAACTCTAACTGATGTATGGGGTAATTTCTTTCTGAAGGGCTCAGTTTTCGGCTGGCGAAAGCCACTGGCCTTAGACCTTCTGGGTAGTCTTGATATAGAACTGCACCAAGTCCTGCGAGACTGGCATCCACATGCAACACGTAGGGCTTGCTGGGGTCAGCGAAAGCCAGAACTGGAGCATTGGTGAGACAGTCTTTGATCTTTTCAAATGCTTCTGTGCACGCTTGATCCCACCTCTCTCCGAATGGTTCACGCTCATCCAGGTAGACTTCACTTTTCCCCTTCTTTGGCTTCCTTCCCTTCTGCGTGGGAGCGTATCCCTTGGTTAGCTCAGTTAGGGGACGGACAATGGCTGAGTAGTTGTGAATAAATCTGCGATAATATCCACAGAAACCCAAATATGATCTTAGAGTCTTTAGGTTTATGGGTCTGGGCCAGGTGGTAACAGCCTCGACCTTGCTGGGATCGGTAGCGACACCATCAGCTGACACGATATGACCCACATACTTGACCCTGGTCTGACAGAAGATGCATTTGTCAAGGGAAATCTTGAGCCCGACCTCTCTGAGCCGGTCCAGGACTTTTATGAGCCTTGACTCATGTTCTTCCAACGTCTTTCCAAAGATAATCAGGTCATCCAGATAAACAAGCACTTGGAGGAGGTTCATATCTCCGACTGCCTTTTCCATTAATCTTTGGAAAGTCGCAGGTGCTCCAGTGATCCCTTGAGGCATTCTCTCGAACTCATAAAAGCCCAGAGGACATATGAAGGCCGTTTTTTCTTGGTCCTCCTCCTTCATGGCGATTTGGTAGTAGCCACTCCTTAAGTCTAAGACAGAGAACCACTTGCTGCCGGTTAGGCAGTCCAGCGCCTCGTCGATCCGGGGAGTGGTGTACTGATCAGGGATCGTGCGGCTATTGAGTGTGCGGTAGTCTATGCACATCCGTACTGCTCCAGTTTTCTTCCTGACCACCACTATCGGGGAAGCGTATGGACTTCTGGATTCCTTGATGATGCCTGCAGCCAATAGCTTCTGTATATGACTCCTCACATCATCGATATCTGCAGGAGCAAGGCGTCTGGAGCGCTCGCGGAAAGGTCGCGCATCTGCCAGGCGAATAGTGTGCTCCACATCTTTTGCTAGCCCCACATCTAGTTCATGTAGGGAGAATACTTCTGCTCTCTCAGACAGTTTCTGTCTCAGTCTTGCTTTCCACTCTTCGGGAGCAGGTGAGTCCCCAAAGTTGAGCAGACTGATGTCAAACTCTTCAGAGTCTGGCTGTTGCTTTGACATTGCTGTGACTACATCAGTGGTACACAGGCAGCCGACAATGGACCCCACGGGTATGGTTGTGTCTTTGAGGGATACATTCTGGAGGATTACAGTGAACTTGTTAACATCAACTGCATGGCTTGGAATGACTATGGGCTGCAACAGCACACCTGCAGGAAGGGGGCTTGCGGAGAAGGCTTCGACCATCAGGATTTCATCCGGTAGTGGCTCATTTGTTTCAACTATACAAATGACTTGACAGCTGCGTCCAGCAGGTATTCTCAAAGGACCAGGGCCCTGCCACTTTACACATCCCACTTCATCATTGTTTTCTTCTGGGAGCAATTTTGAGGGCTCTGTGCAGGTGCTTTGGACGGCCATTGTTTGAGCCATATATGTCCCCGACATGTCTTCACACAGCTGTGCGAGTCGTTTGGGAAGACTGGCTTTAGCATTGGTCCCCAGGATCACAGGTGTCTTGTCGGGACCTGCGGGGTCAGGGCAAATCAAAGCCAGGACTGACATGGTGGTCGGAGCTCCTGTCACTTTCTTCGGAAACTCTATATCGACCACTGCATAGCCAAGGTACGGGTAGCTAGAGTCACTTAGGCCCCAAATATCCAGTCTGCTCACTGGGTGGATCTGGACATCGGACAGGTGCTGCTTATACCAGGACTCGAAGATGATGCTGACACGTGAACCACTGTCTAACAGTGCGTCACACAGGTGGCCATTGACTTTTAGTGGCTCCAATGACGGGGGCCCTATTAAGCCTTCTGGTAGGTCTGTTGTCTTGTGAAAATCCAATGCACTCTTCCTGGCTAGGCAGTCCACATTAGGTTCAGCCTCAGCACTGGCGGACTGTGAGTCATTAGCTTTAGCCTTTTTGAGAGCTCCAACAAGCTTTTGGATCACTTTGCTTGGATTCTCAGCATTCCTGCACTTTCCGGCAATGTGTCCATTCTCCCCACACCGGTAACAGATGTAGTCAGCTGAGTCAGTTGCTCGTCTGGTTGGGGTGTTGGGTACAGGATGGTTACTGGGTGCAGGACTGGTGCTGCCCACGGTCATCACGGTTGATGAGGCTGCAGCTGCAGTGAACGTTTTGGAGTTCATTTTCTGTGTTAAATGCCTCACTTGTTTCCTGAGGGCAATTACTTCAGGGTCTTGACTAATCTCTGTGTCTTGTACTGGGACATCGGGTGTCTCAACCCTTTCTTCTGAGACTGGGTGGTTTTGTGTCGCCAGTGTAGCAAACATGGACTTTATTTCTTTAATCTCAGCTCTTAGGGTTTGTATTTCTGACTTGCTTTCAGCCTGTGGTTTGGCATAGACTGTGCGCACTGAATGGTTTAGCTTAGCTTTAGAAGCTTCATACTCCTCTTCTGTGCGGATGTCCCGCAGCAGTTGAAGGAATGTTGGAGGGTTGTCCTTCTTTTCCCTCAGTCGCAACTGGATTAACATCAAGTCAGCATCTACTGCCCCTTTAAGTAGTTGCTCAACTCTGGCTCTATCCATACCGCTGGCTGGAAGACCACCTCGTTGTACGACTTTGGACAGACAGCACTCTAATCTCCTTAAGAACTCTGACAGTTTCTCTCCCGGCTGTTGGCGCTGCAGACGGAAAGAGAAATATAAATCATCTCCTGATTCAGCCAGTCCAAATGCACTCTCTAGTGCTTCCAAGCATTTGTCTGGGGTGATATCTGGGTCAGGTAATCGCACAGCCTTCACTACTTCAAGTGCCTGCCCCTTTAAGCTTTCCATTATCCTCCTGCGTTTCTCTTTTGGTGGACAATCACTCTCCTCCACCATCAAGTAGGCCTGCTCCATCCAATGGTCGAACTGCTCTTCCCCGGCTGGAGTAGGTACAGTACCCGAGAACACACGCAGGCGCCGGTATCCTCCACTCTCAGGAGGTGGCTTTCCTGTTTTATCTATCAGGTCGCCAACAGCACGGAGTATGGACTCAACAGAGGAGGGGACTGGCTCTGGCCCTGGGCACAAAGCCTGCACGTCTCCCATAGACTTTCCTTCAGCTGTAAGCAGAGCACTCAATTTACTGTTAAAATCATCTCCAGCAGCTGCTGGGCTCTCTGTCACTGTATAGATTGGCCAGGCTTTTGCTCCTTCCACCGGAACCACTTCAGGGGGAACAGGTGCCTCTTTCACCTTTTCTCTGCACTCACAGAGCACCATGAGCTCATCTCCTGCATCACTAAACATCCTGCCCCTCACACGGACAACTCCAAGGCACTTTATAGTCTGTAGGACGTCTTCTATGGCTGCTATTTCTGTCTTCTCTGGGACAACAGTCAGAAGTGCATAGGCCTCATCTACTCCCTCTCCCCGACACCAGTTCTTTAACTTGTTAGCGAACATCTTGTGTTTGGTTTTGACTGCTAGTTTAAATTAAATTGACTGCTGGTTAACACTACTTTTGCTTTTTTCCTTCTTTAAACTATTTATTGGGAATTAAAATTGACTTCTGTCTCAAAACATAATAGATCACAGTAGTGCCTCCATTTATGTAGCCCATCTGATCCCCATGAAATATAGAGAAGGGTTCCAAGTTCTTTTTAATTCTATTAGTTTGAGTTTTAAAGTAATTAATCCCAAATAGCACTTTAACTGAAAACCTTAATTACACCTCTTAAAGTGAAAACCTTAGTAATAACTTTTTAAGTAACTTAGACAGACACCTGGACATGAATTTAAAGGGTTTTAGTAATTAAATATAGTTTTAGGGAAAAGGGGAATGGATAAAGTAAAATAACAAATGGTCTTTCATCAAAAAAGGCAATAAAGTGCAAAAAGAAAATACAGTAGTCTATTTAGTGTAAACAGAATAGGCCAACACTCAGTTACTCTTCAAATAACTATTTAGAATCACAATCAATGTTTCACAAAATACCTCAGTGCACTGTAGTTACTTAATAACCTAAGCCGGCATCTAAATGAAAACAAACAAAACCCAACCCACGTTGCAGGCCTGTTCACCGTCGTGTCCAGAAGATGGCGTCCTCGCGCAAGGAATGATTACTCACAGTAAGACGTTCTTTTCTAACAGTTCCACACACAGTTCCAAGGGCAGACGTGATGCTCCGACGACGAGTCTAAAGTTTCCAAACTTAGCTCCACAGTCTTTTAGTAGGATAGAATAAGTCCTTATAATCCTTCTCTTGGATGTACAGGGTCCTCGCTCTCTCCTCTGAAAACAGCTGCTTGCTGGTTTAGCAACGCTACCAGGCCGGCTAGCTGTGGCTAACTAGCCGGCTATGCTAACACTGTGGGCCAATCTAGAACGCAGCTAGCTTTAGCTAGCTAGCTGCTAAACAAACACTCGCTGAGAACGACAGTCACAATCTTGCTGAATGATCCTGGCACTCCACAGTTCAGTCTTAGTCTTCTTAGTGATATGTCATCACACTCGTGACTATAAGACTGTCCAACACAAAACCGCTTGTCACGTTTCTTTTTATATATGTTTTCATTCATTCACTCGCTTCTTATCACCGGCATCTCGTCTCTTTGATCTCTACGTTCCGTACTGTTTCCTGTCTCTACTTCCCATCACATGACTACTTCTTCACTCCCTGATTGGCTCTGCTTCTTCTTCTACGACAAGTGAAACAGTCGAGTACCAAAAACATCACAGTTGCGTATCAAAATAAAAGTATAAAATAAACCTACAGCTAAACACAATACTATAGGTAAATATAACACTTTCTTTTAACAATAAACCTTAAGGTCACAATATAGCAAAATCACATGAAACAATAACTCTTTCACAGTATATGTAAGTGTAACAAACCTTTTCAACTAATGACTCTTTTATTTAACCCAAAATAATAACAGGGTTACATTTGTAACTCAAATCTTTGCTTCTGGGGGGTCCCTGGAACAAAACGTTTTGAGATGGGCGTCCGCGGCCAAATACATAATCATTTTGGGGGTCCTTGATATGAAAAAGTGTGTGTGTGCGTGTGTATGTGTGTGTGTGTGTGTGTGTGTGTGTGTGTGTGTGTGTGTGTGTGTGTGTGCGTGCTTTTGTGTGTGTGCGTGCGTGCTTTTGTGTGTGTGCGTGCGTGCGTGCGTGCGTGCGTGCGTGTGTTTGTGCGCACGTGCATGCGTGTCTCTCTCTGCAGGCTGGACTACAGCGGTCCATCCCGAGAGTTCTTCTTCCTGTTGTCTCAGGAGTTGTTCAATCCGTACTACGGCCTGTTTGAATACTCGGCCAACGACACTTACACGGTCCAGATCAGCCCCATGTCTGCCTTTGTGGAAAACCACCTGGAATGGTGAGATTAGAGCTACAATATACCAGTGGTGGAAAAAGTGCTCAAATGTTTTACTTAAGTAAAAGTAATCAATTCTGCAATGTAGAAGTACTTTGTAAGGCGCTCAGCTCCGAACTCTCAAGTAAAAGTCCGGAATTCAAAATTGAATTAAGTAAAAGTATAAAAGTATTGGTATCCAAATGTACTTAAAGTACCAAAAGTAAAAGTATTAAAATGTTTGGTTGTGAGCTTGTGGATCGGCTATTTTCAAATAGCCTAGGTATAAAATACGGCTAACGTGGTTAATTTATGTTTCATAATGTAATAATTTACAGCAAAGTAACTAGTAACTAATTTTTTCAAATAATTGTAGTGGAGTAAAAGTGCAATATTTGCCTCTGAGATGTAGTGGAGTAGAAGTAAAAGTATAGACAATTGGAAATACTCCAGTAAAGTAAAAGTACCTCAAAATTGTACTTAAGTACAGTACTAGATAGGGGTGTGGGAAGAAATCGTTTCGAATACGAATCTCGATTCTCATGTTGGACGATTCAGAATTGATTCTCTTTTTTTTTTGTATTATTATTATAATTTTTTTCAGCATTTTTGAAATCCTGACTAGACCACCCACGCCGCAGGTTGACCCGCGGGACCCGCGGGTTACGGGTCGGCCCGCTCATCACTACCGGGAACGCATCTGTGTGACATTTTAAGATTTCTTTGGGCTATTCAAAAATAGCCGATTGTAGATCTGCTATTTTTGAGTCGTGAAAATGTGTGCAAATCATTGAATATATACATTTTTAACTTAAATCTTTGCTTCTGGGGGTCCCTGGAACAAAATATTTTCAGATGGGGGTCCGCGGCCAAATACATATAATTGTGCGGGTCCTTGACATGAAAAAGTTTGAGAACCATTGATATATAACATCAGCAACATACGTTTAAAAAAAACTGTTAGGATTTAGAAGACATTTGTAGAATCCCCAGAAGCAAATATTTGAGTTAAAAATGTTCACAAAAAAGAAATAAAAAACGATATATGTATATCCATTATGTTCACGATTTTTCAAAAATAGCAGATCTATAAAATAGATCTGCTATTTTTGAATAGCCAAAGCAATCTAAAAAGTATACAGATGCGTTCCCGGTCTTAATGGGTTAAGTATTCAATAAATTACAACTGAAGTTTTGTACTGTGTGTGTATGTGTGTGTATGTGTGTGTGTATGTGTGTGTGCGTGTGCGCGTGCGTGTGCGCGCGTGTGTGTGTGTGTATGTGTGCGTGCTTGCTTTAGGTTTCGTTTCAGTGGTCGTATTCTGGGATTGGCGTTGATCCATCAGTACCTGCTGGATGCATTCTTCACCAGGCCTTTCTATAAGGCATTGCTCAGACTGTAAGTACACACACGCGTGCGCGAGATATATTGAAAGATGAAACCCTAACCCAAAATAATATTTTAAAAAGTTTTTACATGGATATGAATGCATAACAAGTCAGCTAATATTTGTTGAGTATTTTAATCACGGGTTAAATCACGGGTCAAATTTGACCCGTTAACACCAAAAGTGTCAGCAGGTGTCTAACGCAATGCAAGGGTTAAGTACAATTCTGAGGTATTTTCTACTTTACTGGAGTATTTCCAATTTTCAGTACTTTTACTTCTGCTCCACTACATCTCAGAGGCAAATATTATAAAAAATAAAATAAAAATAATATATTGTACTTTTACAATTATTTTAAAACTTTAGTTACTAGTTACTTTGTAGATTTTGAGTATTATTACAAAACATACATTAACCACTTCAGCCCTATATATTTGAAAATAGCCAATTTACAAGCTCACAATGCGTCGCATCTGCTATTTTCAAAAGATTAGTCTACCTTTTATACATTTGAAAACTTGTGAAATGGGACATTCTGCATTATGAGTACATTCTACTTTTGGTACTTTTAAGTACATTTTGAAGCCAATACTTTTGTACTTTTATTCAAGTACATTTTGAATTCCGGACCTTTTTTTCTACATTGCAGTATTGATACTGTTACTTAAGTAACAAATGTGAGTACTTTTTCCACCACTGAGTAGAACACCTTGGAACACCTTGGTAGTTGTGTCCTCCCCCCAATCAATCAATCAATCATGTGCATGTGTGCAGAGCAACAGACCTCAGTGACCTGGAGTACCTGGATGAGGAGTTCCATCAGTCACTGCAGTGGATGAAGGACAACGACATCACAGACGTCCTTGAGCTGACCTTCACCGTCAACGAAGAGGTGTTTGGACAGGTCAGTGCACTGGGGTCTCAATCAGGTACAACACCAAATGGACCCTTACGGGGTCTGTAACTCTGAGAGTGTACACATGGAGCCAAATGGACCCTTATTGGTCTGTAACTCTGAGAGTGTAGAAATGGAGCCAAATGGACCCTTACAGGTATGTAACTCTGAGAGTGTACAAATGGAGCCAAATGGACCCTTATGGGGTCTGTAACTCTGAGAGTGTACAAATGGACCATTATGGGATCTGTAACTCTGAGAGTGTACAAAGGGAGCCAAATGGACCCTTACGCGATCTGTAACTCTGAGAGTGTTCAAATGGAGCCAAATGGACCCTTACAGGTCTGTAACTTTGAGAGTGTACAAATGGAATCAAATGGACCCTTACTGGGTCTGTAACTCTGAGAGTGTACACATGGAACCAAATGGACCCTTACTGGGTCTGTAACTCTGAACTCTGCATTCAAACCTGAAGATATATCTTTTTTTCTAGTGGCTTCAATCGCTTCACTTTGGTCGCGCTGGTCAGCGTTGGTAAAAATGATATGTCCCGTCGCTTGTTTGCGATGGGACCGTGGGGAGTATCTCCCTTCTTGTCTAAAACAGGGATTCTCAAACTTGATAGATGTTTGTCTTGTAGGTGACAGATGTTTTGTCTCGTAGGTGACAGATGTTTTGTCTCGTAGGTGACAGACATTTTGTCTCGTAGGTGACAGATGTTTTGTCTTGTAGGTGACAGATGTGTTGTCTTCTAGGTGACAGATGTTTTGTCTCGTAAGTGACAGATGTTTGTCTTGTAGGTAACAGATGTTTTGTCTCGTAGGTGACAGATGTTTTGTCTCGTAGGTGACAGATGTTTTGTCTTGTAGGTGACAGATGTTTTGTCTTGAAGGTGACAGATGTTTTGTCCTGTAGGTGTAGGTGACAGATATTTTGTCCTGTAGGTGACAGATGTTTTGTCTTGTAGGTGACATGTTTTGTCTCGTAGGTGACGGTGTTTTGTCTCGTAGGTGACAGATGTTTTGTCTCATAGGTGACAGATGTTTTGTCTCGTAGGTGACAGATGTTTGTTTTGTAGGTGACAGATGTTTTGACTTGTAGGTGACAGACGTTTTGTCTCGTAGGTGACATATGTTTTGTCCTGTAGGTCTCGTAGGCAACATATGTTTTGTCTCGTAGGTGACAGATGTTTTGTCTCGAAGGTGACAGATGTTTTGTCTCGTAGGTGACAGATGTTTTGTCTCGTAGGTGACAGATTTTTTGTCCTGTAGGTGACATATGTTTTGTCTTGTAGGTGACATATGTTTTGTCTTGTAGGTGACAGATGTTTTGTCTCGTAGGTGACAGATGTTTTGTCTCGTAGGTGACAGATGTTTTGATTTGTAGGTGACAGATGTTTTGTCTCGTAGGTGACAGATGTTTTGTCTTCCAGGTGACAGATGTTTTGTCATCCAGGTCACAGATGTTTTGTCTTCCAGGTGACAGAGAGAGAGCTGAAGGGGGGCGGGGCCAACATCAACGTAACAGAGAAGAACAAGAAGGAGTACATTGACCGGATGGTCAAATGGCGAGTGGAGAGGGGTGTGGTCCAGCAGACAGAGGCACTGGTCAGGGGCTTCTATGAGGTACGTGCGTGCGTATGCATGTGTGTGTGTGTGTGCGTGCGTGCGTGCGTGCGTGCGTGCGTGCGTGCGTGCGTGCGTGCGTGCGTGCGTGCGTGCGTGCGTGTGTGTGTGTGTGAGAGTGCATTCGTGCGTGCATATGTTTGTGCATGCATGTGACCATGTGTACATCCTTTCAAGCATTTCTTTCTTTTGCATGCGTGCGAGCAAGTTTGGGATGTTTAGCATGCTGGGAACTGGAGTTATGGCTGTTTAAAGCCCATCCAATAAGAACACAGAGGGGGTGGGGCTTAAGCAATTCCTTCCTGTCCCCATTTGCCGCCTAAGATCACCTACTAAGTTTGGGAAGTTTAGCATGCTGGGAACTGGAGTTATGTCTGTTTAAAGAAAGAAAAAAAAACGTCTTTGTGTGTGTTCATGTGTGTGTTGTCCAGGTAATTGACAGCAGGATGGTGTCAGTGTTCGACGCCAGGGAGTTGGAGCTGGTCATCGCCGGCACCGCCGAGATCGACTTGACCGACTGGAGGAACAACACAGAGTATAGAGGAGGTATACCTGTCTGTCTGTCTGTCTGTCTGTCTGTCTGTCTGTCTGTCTGTCTGTCTGTCTGTCTGCCTGCCTGCCTGCCTGCCTGCCTGCCTGCCTGCCTGCCTGCCTGCCTGCCTGCCTGTCTGTCTGTCTGTCTGTCTGTCTGCCTGTCTGTCTGCCTGCCTGCCTGCCTGCCTGTCTGTCTGTCTGTCTGTCTGTCTGTCTGTCTGCCTGCCTGCCTGCCTGCCTGCCTGCCTGCCTGCCTGTCTGTCTGTCTGTCTGTCTGTCTCATAGGCTGTAAAATATATAGACAAAGGGAGCAATTGGTTTCTACAGACCGTTTTGAAGCCACTTTTTCGGCCAATTGAAACCCGTTCATCTTTGAACTTCCGGTCCCGAAATGAAATGGGAAACGACTGCTATTGGCTGCATTCGCAGCGAGGGCGGGTCTTCACTCGGTAGAACCAGTAGAAGCCCTTTTTAGAAATATTTTAGAGTGGCCAATTACTTTTTACCCCTTTTTTCTCCCCAATTTAGTCGTTATGCCAAATAATTCCTCATTACATTACATTACAGTCATTTAGCAGACGCTTTTATCCAAAGCGACTTACAATAAGTTCATTCAACATAGGTAGGGAACAAACTACTAAACACCAGAAGTCTTAAGTGCATTCTCTTCTAAAACAAGCAACTAAGAGTATACCTAGCGCTGAGGTAAAAGTGCAATATATCAGCTACCTACTTTCTTAAACAGATGAGACAAATAGGAAAATCAAATGAGCAAGAGCTAAAACAAATAAGTGTATTGAATAAACAATATCCAATAAAACAATAAACAAGAGCTTGTACAACTAGTTAACTACAAGTAGGCAAGGCGAAGAGGAAGGGTAGTGTTTCCTGAAGAGGTGGGTTTTCAGCCTGCGGATGGGCAGTGACTCTGCTGTTCTAACATCAGTGGGGAGTTCATTCCACCACTGTGGGGCCAGAAAAAAAAAGCTGTGACCGTGTAGATCAGCCAGAAGGACCACAGAGCGATGAGGCAACCAGTTGCCCCGAGGCATCAGACCAAAGTGGTCGGGCAGTGGTCCTCCCCACACACATTTCTGTGTTGTCACTGCAGTTGTATCCTACTGATATTTT
This sequence comes from Gymnoscopelus braueri, assembly GCF_963280865.1. Lineage (NCBI taxonomy): Eukaryota > Metazoa > Chordata > Actinopteri > Myctophiformes > Myctophidae > Gymnoscopelus > Gymnoscopelus braueri. Next base: position 56,419,633 of record NC_137611.1, on the reverse strand, counting down.
TTGACAATTTGGCCAATGTTTGACACGTTTTTATAGTATACTATAGTTTGTTGATTACTTTTGATGCAGTAATGATCTTTTTTCATTTAATTTCTTTTCTTTTCACTTAAATTTCTTTTAGTTGTCACTTTACGGTCATCTGCCATGGATCACTGGAGTGGGTTTTTTCCTGTTAAAACATTTTAATACACGTTTGAAGGACTATGATAAAGACTTTTAATGTGACAACAACATATGTGAATGTCATGAAACCTTTAAGGCTATAGCTCTTTATGTGTTTCTGGTAATATCATGTGTATGTCTATGGCAAAAAAATATATGTAATGATCCCTTTTCTACAGGTTATCATGATGGTCACATAGTGATCCGGTGGTTCTGGGGGGCGGTGGAGCGCTTCAACAACGAGCAGCGGCTGAGGCTCCTCCAGTTTGTGACGGGGACGTCCAGCGTCCCTTACGAGGGCTTCAGCGCTCTGCGAGGGTCCAATGGACTGCGGCGCTTCTGCATAGAGAAGTGGGGCAAGACCACCGCACTACCCAGGTCAGAGGATCGAGGTTTAAGGACAAGTCCGGACTAAAATAAAATATAGGCTTTTTTTCCTACTTATATCGATCCTAAATGACTGACCATGGGGACTATTTGTAGAAATTCCCCTGTCGTCCAGTTTCTCCAGCAGCCCCCAGCATAGAGTGAAGCCCATAAGCATTTTTTTGTCATTAACTTTCACTCCCAGAATAAATAAATAAATCATAATCCACTCATCCACTGCCTCGATTTTTCTTATTTCTTACCTTTTCAAGTGGTCACAAAATATTTATCTCCAGTATGATCAATCCCCTGATGGTTGCAAAACACGGAGGCTTTCACTGTGCCAACGTGAAAAAAAATAACTGCACCGCGACCCCTCCTTCACTTGCTATGGGCCACTCAAAATAGCATGTCTCACGAAAAATGCAAGGGAAACAAAGCAACTCAAGTTACAGCTGTTTTCCCAGAGACACTAAACAGGAAGTGAATGGAGCAGTACATGTTTTGGGGTGAGCGTTCGGCACAACTGCCAATCAAAGTGACTGTACTGGCCAATCCCAGTGTGTCTTTTCCGGGACTTGGCGAAACACATAACAGCTGTTGGTCTGTTTAGCAGCCTAAAGCGGCTCGTGTGGGACAGGACAACCAAGGCATGGATGCGCGTAATAACTAATAACAGATTCATGAACAAAATAAACACTTGTGACTAGCTTAAGTAGAGATATGCTTATGGGCTCCACTCTATGCTATGGGGGCTGCTGGGGAAACTGGACGACAGGGGCAATTCTGCAAATAGACCCAATGGCCATTCATTTGGGATCAATATAAGTAGGAAAAAAAGCCTATGTTATTTTAGTCCGGACTTGTCCTTCAAAAGGGGGCGATTACCAGTGTGGACAGTAACGAAGTGGGACAATGTTTTGATGTGGTAGAAGCAATGGGACAATGTGTTGAAGTGGTAGGAACAATGGGGAACAATAGGACAATGGGCCTCATTCACTAAGCTGGTCGTAAATAAAGTGACTAAAGGGGTGTGAATAGACAAATCCACAGACGCACTGCCTGTAGGCAATCATAACTGCGGTGTCGCAGTGTCGCGGTGCGGAGCGGCGACACCGCAGTTATGATTGCCTACAGGCAGTGCGTCTGTGGATTAGTCTGTATAAGTACAATCTGACGTGCATGATGAAAGCCCAATAGGCAAAACTGTGGCCACACGGCAAACACGCATAGGGATCTAATAATGTGGCTCTAAATGCGTCAACTGAAAAGAAAAAAAAATCGGTTGAATTTGCATCATGTCTATAATATGCGTGCAGTGACGTCAAAATACTGTTTGGCCGGAGAGAAAAAAACACCAATACACTGCTCCAATGCAATACACCAATTTTTATGTGGTAGGAAACAGTAGGACAATATATATTTTTCTATAATTAGTGTAACGAAATAAGTAAATAAATAAGCTGTTTCATGAAATTATTTATTGGTATTGGCCAATTACCAATATCTGTAGAAACTACTCAGTTAAAAGTTCATACATGGATTCTGGGGTTTAAGTGACTAAAAAACATATTGACAGGAAAGGAGAAAACAGTGAAATCAGCTCGGCCAATTTGGGCGGAGTATCAAGGTCACAGAGGCCTCAGAGATTATAATTGTTTTGAGGGGACAGAAAGGCCAAACAGAGGGGGCAACAGCGGCCACCATTGCCTTCATTCATGGCCTCCCTGAAATTCCTGCCCTGGTCCTGTGTGTTGTTTATGAGAATGTACAATGAATAAGAACTCATGTCCTGTGTGTGTGTGTGTGTGTGTGTGTGTGTGTGTGTGTGTGTGTGTGTGTGTGTGTGTGTGTGTGTGTGTGTGTGTGTGTGTGTGTGTGTGTGTGTGTGTGTGTGTGTGTGTGTGTGTGTGTGTGTGTGTGTTTTTAGGGCTCACACGTGTTTTAATCGTCTGGACCTGCCTCCCTATCCGTCCTACACCATGCTGTATGACAAACTACTCACCGCCGTGGAAGAGACCAGTACCTTTGGACTGGAGTAGCATCTCCACACACACACGCACGCACACACGCACACACACGCACGCGGCAACAAGTTTTGGACCTGGAGTTTGCACACATACGCACACACACACACACACACAGACCGACAGACACACACACACACACATGCAGACACACACACGCGCAGACACACACACGCACAAACACACACACACACACACACACACACACACACACTGTCACGCGAAATTGTATCAGTGAATTGTCCTGAAATAAATCAAATTGTGCTGGACTGATGTGAGCCAAGCCACCATGTTTGTGTCCCTTAAGCCAGAGTCACAGCACCTGTGTCCCCAGGGTGGCATGCAGAGTCACACCACATTCTCCATGTGAATCGTCATTGTGATCATGGCTGCACTACCAAACCACACAGGGTCAATGCTAGTGCACTCTTACTGTCACTTGTTGGAAGTAGCTAGTAGTCAGCTTGACTGAAGATTTTTCTTATTGCATTTGTTTGCATCGCACCTCAAGACAATTGTACATTCAGAATGTTGATGTCCTTTCTTCACAAAAGACATGACAAACCTGTAAACCCAGACTTCTCCAGATTGAGACCTTAATTTAGCATGAAGTCGAGACTCAATATATTAAACACCAACCTTGAGAAAGTCTTATTTGTCTGTGATGCTGAGCGACTTACCAACCCAGGGAGTGTGTGTGATTGCTGGGGTGTTGCAGGGATTGTGTGAGTGATTGCTGGGGTGTTGCCGGGTGTAAGAGTGATTGCTGGGGTGTTGCAGGGCGTGCTTGATTGGGTGTTGCAGGGAGTGTGTGAGTGATTGCTGGGGTGTTGCAGGGAGTGTGAGTGATTGCTGGGGGGTTGCAAGGCGTGTGTGATTGCTGGGGTGTTGCAGGGAGTGTGTGTGATTGCTGGGTTGTTGCAGGGAGTGTGTGATTGCTGGGGTGTTGCAGCTATTACTAAGTGTGAGTGATTGCTACTAAGTGTGAGTGAAACCTGAGAGCAGTTTCACAATTCAGAGATGAACCACTTAAACCCTATATGGTTGACTGGAGTCCCTCATTGATCCATACTAGTGTATTTTATGTTTTCTGTTATTGTGGGGAAAGCTTTTGCTGGAAATAGCAGACCGACAAGCTTGTGAGCTTGTCGATCTGCTATTTTTATATTTTCTGCGAAAGCTTCCCCCACAAAACGGATGTTGGGGTTTAAGAGGTTAAAGGCAGGGCAACAGATCATTTAAAATTCTGGATATGCAAATAATATGTAAAATGTTGTTATAATTTGGCATTCTCATAAACAAGACATAATAATGTATAAATGTTGGGGGAAAAAAGGGTGTTTGAACAGCTAAAGCTGACCTGGCCCCAACATTCAGTTGAGCAGTTGTGTGATGTAAAACCTATAAACAAATACAAGGATTGATGTTTATTTTAGCATGCAACTCTAAAAGCTGTGACTGTTACACCAAAAGTGGTGTCTTCTGTAGGCCCCACCCCTTTGAGCCGTAGGCCCCACCCCTTTGGGGCAAGCAGCTTTAAAACTTGATTTGCACCAAGGCGGCGGTCTCATTGACTTCAAAGTTGATGCTAAAGAAACGTAGGTAAATTACATTAGAAGATGCAATATGACAATGTCAAGTCAACTAGCCGCCACTGCTTCCAGCGTATTGCACATTATCTGGTTTTGAATGCTAGACCCGGGGTCTTCAACAGGGGGTCCGGGACCCCTAGGGGGTCCTCAGAGTTACTACAGGGGGTCCGCCAAATCTTTGTGTGATGGGGAACATTAGTCGAAAATAGCCGATCAAAAGGCCTCGCGCTGCGAGCTAGAACACTTGTAGATCGTCTATTTTCTGAGAGTTGGTGTAGAGGGAAAAAGAGCAGACCAAGTACAGAGCCAAGTTGAGTGTTTAAAAGGTTAAGCGTCTGAAAATACACATTAGCATGAATCGAACTATCTATGAAATATATTAAAAAGTTTACTCTGCAACACAATTTTATACAATATGTAGTGGGGGTCCCTGCTTCATCTTTCTCTCAGCTAAGGGGTCCTTGGCCTAAAAAACGTTGAAGACCCCTGTGTTTACAATGTTCATTTATAGGCCAATATTGCACCAAGTCTTGTCACTGGTGATGTCATCACTGCTACCAGAATACATAACTTCTCATTTGAAGTCATTTTCATGTAATTATATGAAGGGGGAAAAAACTGATATTGTTGTTTAGATACAGTTGGTATTGTGGTAGTAGTGGCTCAGAGCCAAAAAGCCTAATATTTCCCCCGGCCAATGGGGGGTTCCCTTTTAGTTTAGTGCAGTGGTTCTCAAAGTGGGGTCCGGGGACCCCCAGGGGTCGTTGAGGGGGGTTCCAGGGGGGGGTCCCAAGCTAAATGATTGATAGTTAGGAACCAAATGGACCCTTATGTGTCTAACTCTGAGAGTTTACAATGGACCCAAATGGACCCTTATGTGTCTGTAACTCTGAGAGTGTACAAATGTACGGACATAATGCAGATTTTTTTTTAAAGTCGTGGTAACGTCATATATGGTGTGGCCACGTCTTATTAACTTGAGCGCACGAGATCCTTAAGTTGTTCCCACGTCTTAATCAAAATGTGAGCACGAGATCCTTATGTCGTTCCCAATTAAAGTGTGCGCACAAGATCCTTAAATTGTTCCCACATCTTATCGTAGGAAGACTGTAGCCTACTCACCCTCTTTACGCACGGTGGAGTTACTTGGATTATGCGACATAATACCCTATGTGCATTTGTGGTGTAAATCGAGGCAGTAAACTGCGTGTTAGCTGGCTGGTTGGTTGTAATAAGGTAGAGGAGAAGAAGACGTCAGGACCAAGTTTCCAGAATCACTCAGTGGTTTATTCAGCAACAAACAAACAGCATAGCAAAAGGGGTGGCCAGGGGCAGGAGCCCCTGGCCACCCCCAGCAGCCTCACGGCATGTGGAGACAGTACCCTCTAACTAGTCACTTACAGTCACTCTTTATACTGTAGGTAGCTGACATTAGAATGCAGGCGGTTCATGTGGGGTGGGGGTCAATGAGAGCCCCCACCTGTTGATCAAGGAGATCTTTGAACATTGGCTGACCTGATTAACAACTGTATGCCAGGAAGCCTGGGTGTGAAGACAAATGCCAGACATGATGTTGTCAGGTTTTCAATGGAGATGTAAATCACACTTCACACCTAGCAGAGTCCCTGAGTAGCAGACGCCAGGCTGGGTCTGAGTCAACAACACATTATTCTTCTGACTTAGTAAAATAACTTCACATTTATCTCTGGTTTTGACTTGCATACTGTTCAATAACTATAAGCCATATTGGCTAATATACCACATATTCCCCCCACGAAAGACTTTAACGTCTTTCGCAACCAGTATATTGAATAAAACAGTCAAGAAAAAACATAAAAAAATCTCACTCCCACTTATGACCCCCCAAGACCAATCAATGGCTGAAACTCAAGCAGAACAAAAGACATTCAGTAAGGTCTAACATCAAACATCACATCAGACAGAACAACTGTAGATACAGGCATCGAAATTACACAGTAGTCACAAGGTGATTTACATCAAATTTCAAAATAAGAATAGACAAACTGTTCCACAAATCATGCAAGAATATCAGTATTTAGTAACGGATCGACTAACATCTGTCGCGTGTGTCATGGGTCACATGACTTTCGACTGACACAGAAGGCAAAGACTGGGACTTATTTCCCAATAAAACAAGCTAAAAAATATAAAACAACCTAGAAAATCGTATTCAGAGAAAATACATCAATAAAGCATTCCCCATTCCCAATCAGTGCGCAGGTCTCTCTGTTAACCTTAAACTCTGGAATAAAATGTACACAGCAAACCATAAATATTTTGGTATGAACAAATGTCTCCTTTACCTAGAAAGGGATCATAACAAGCGTCCACCCTAATACGATAGAAGCTAAAAGAATACAGTTGAATTACACTCACCAACCGATAACACCCCCCTCCAGACCAATGTCCATTCCCGCCGAGCACCAAAAATATAACCAAAGACAACATAACGCTTATCCATAAAGCTTACACTGTACCATTTAATTACATATGATAACTACCAACGGAAGTAGCCACATTGATAACAGAAGGCAGTGTACCCTCAATGAAATAATAAATCACAAAGTAAACCCACATTAAATACCAGAGACCAGAAAGTGAAAACAAAATCCTCACATCACACTGTACCCACGGCAACGAAAACGCTCCGCAGCTTAAATCACTTTATCACAAAAATACAACCTCTCGACCTGTATTGTTCAGAGTTCCCATCCGATAATGTTGCTGTTGTCGCCTCCATCTCAATGTCCACGCACCTCAGCAAAAAAGCTGAGCGCAGTTCCAGATGGTATCTTGTCTTTCAGCCAAAAGATAGCCTCTGTTCACACACCACCTCCCCCCACGGAGAACTTCTACACCGTAAGTTCTTCGCTCCGCCGTCCACAGCCAAGCGCCCCGCTAGCGACCATGAGAAGAAGCAACGTGGAGCCATCCGAGATCAGGTCATGAGGCGGTCGTGCAGTCAGTCATCACAGCGTCGCCGCCGCGAGGCCCCTCATCGTAGTAGAAAACCAGGTCGCGCTGACGTCTCCATGGCTCGCTCCGCGGCGGTCCTCCCCGTCGTAGGAAGACTCCCATGGATCCGATCCTCCACACAGGCCCGCACCCACGGCTACCCCAAAATACACAGGTTCTTTAATCGAAGCGCACACCTGGAAAAGTGTGCACAACAATATCAGCTGGCTCGCCATTTGTGGTGTAATTCGAGGCAGTAAACTGCGTGTTAGCAGGCTGGTTGGTTGTAATAAGGTAGAGGAGAAGAAGACGTCAGGACCAAGTTTCCAGAATCATTCAGTGGTTTATTCAGCAACAAACAAACAGCATAGCAGAAGCAGAAGGAGCGTGGGTGAAGGAGCGGGGTGGCCAGGGGCAGGAGCCCCTGGCCACCCCCCAGCAGCCTCACGGCGTGTGGAAACAGTACCCTCTAACTAGTCACTTACAGTCACTCTTTATACTGTAGGTAGCTGACATTAGAATGCAGGCGGTTCATGTGGGGTGGGGGTCAATGAGAGCCCCCACCTGTTGATCAAGGAGATCTTTGAACATTGGCTGACCTGATTAGCAACTGTATGCCAGGAAGCCTGGGTGTGAAGACAAATGCCAGACATGATGTCGTCAGGTTTTCAATGGAGATGTAAATCACACTTCACACCTAGCAGAGTCCCTGAGTAGCAGACGCCAGGCTGGGTCTGAGTCAACAACACATTATTCTTCTGACTTAGTAAAATACCTTCACATTTATCTCTGGTTTTGACTTGCATGCTGTTCAATAACTATAAGCCATATGGGCTAATATACCACACATTCATCGTATTCTTTATCATGGTGAATAAATTAATGCTATTATTATTATCGTTTTGTCCTTGGATACAGTAGCTGATGTATGTCGGGCAGGGCGCACAATGGCACAACATTTAGAGTCTCTCTCTCTCCTAATTCTCAACAAATCTCTGTGATTCTAATTTTCCTATAATCAGCAGAAGTGAGAGTGTCAATTCCTTGATCAAATATGGTGTCCAAGCGGCTCAGGAAATACACAACGGATTACAATAATATAACATTCAGTATAATCAGTAACATGTAGGTGATACTTATGTCTATCAAATATGGTTTTATTGAAAGGTAATCAAAGGCTAGAGCTTGAAAGCAAGCATCGGGTAATGTCCGACGTTACAGCTATGAGCGCCTCAGTGCGGCTGCAGAGTCAGAGTGAGTGCACACTGAATTAATTTATTATGAATGTGATTGTTTTACTGTAATCCACAAAAGTGTGACTTTTAATAAATTGTGTTATTTTTATCAGCAGTTGCCAGTAAAGCTTATGAAAGACAAATCATTTGATTTGCATATGTATCATTTCGAGGGATAATATCTGCCCACTAATATTTGAGCAGGCTACTGCATGAATGACAGTTTGTTTCAGCCTAAAGATAACTCAACATGTCTATACTGAGCCAAATGCAAAGATGAAATGTAGGAAAAAATGGTAGTAGGACATAATGTATCAAATAAAACAACATAACAGCAACCAGACAATGTATTGCATTTTATTCAATAATAGTTATTTCTACATTTTGTATTGTTTATGCTGTAAAATACCTGTAATATAGATGCGTAAATTATTTCCCCCTATATCCTTTTTTGGAGTTAGTTTTCATTCATTTTGACACTTTAAATATCAGTATGATCACACAGTTTGTCATGAATTTAAAGTTAAACAACAGTAAGCTAATATTTCCAATGTTACTTCCTCTCATGCCTGTAGTCTACAATAATAATAATAATAATAATAACAATAAAAGTGGTGTCCATTTCAGGGAGTCCCAATAGAAAATCCTATGGCCCGTGGACAACATACTGCCGGTGGACTCGGCACGGTCCATATCCCATATTGGCTATGGAGCGTGGACACTCTAAGAGCCGTTTCACACTCAGGTCCCAGGTGCGCACTCCAGACCGCTTGGCTAGTGTGAATGTAGCGAATCGACCCGCGAAACGGGTAACCGTTCCGTTCCCGAAACCACCTCCGGAGGCAGTTTCGGATCCGGATCATGCGTTTTCGGGTACGGTACGCTGCAATGTGAAAGCAAGCGTACCATTAGACGGAAGTGGCCCGCTATTTGGAATAGGTGACGGTATATAAACTCAACAAAAACACGTCGCAGATCAATCCACAGGGGTTCAACCATGGCCGTAACATATCCACACCAAGCAGTAGCACAGCAGAGCAGTGCTCTCTGTAGGCTGGAATCCAACCGTTGCGGCATCCAACCGGTTGGATGCCGCATGTGTTGGACGCCTGTATGTTGGATGCCGTCTGTCAGCGCAGCACCGGTTTGAAAAAAAGAAAAAAGACACACAGACATTCCATAGGCTAAATCAATGCATTTTGTGATCGCATCGCACAACTAATAGCCTACTAAAACTAACGGGGAATACCAGAAAATAATAATATTTTGACATACTGGAGAAACGGTTGGTGCGGATATTTAAATTGGATAAAATAATTATTGCGGTTGGATAACGGGTGGATAATTAATTTGTACATGCGGATTCAGATGACCATGAGAGGCCATCCGCGCATCTCTACTACATATCTTTGCTGTTAGGAAGAAACCCTGTATCCCATATTGCAACTTTTAATGCTTTTTCATCATAAATGAATGCCCTATTGTCATACAGTGTCACACAAAAGTAGCAAAAATAGCCAAGCTACAAGCTGAAAATGCGGTGCAATGCGACACATTGAGCTTGTTGATCTGCTATTTTTTATATTACAATATAGAGCAGATAACCACACAGATCTTGCATTGGAAAATAATTTTTTTATTTTAAACATGAACAAAGGCAGGAGATGCACGTCCCCACAGTTCTTTTTTACACACAGTGCTGGACCCACAAATCATAAATTAATACATAAAATAAGGAGACTCTTTTTAAATAACCAAAAGTGAACTTTCTCTTATTATTATTATTATTACTTTGGAGACTATGGCAAGCGCGATCCTATCGCACACCTTCCTACATGACCAGCTATGGCTTTGCAGTCCAGAGGATGAGATCTGCACGTAATGCGCGGATGCGCAGATTACAGACAGGCAGCGTTGCGGAATGTACTTGTACTTTTCTTCATAGAGAAAAAGGAGAGCACAGGGCGCATATATATATATATATATATATATATATATATATATATATATATATATATATATATATATCATTCAGTCCGACTTCACTGTATAGGCTACTATAGTTGCCTTTTCATAAATGATATTTTTTTGTACTTAAGCTGTCGTGAAAGTTTATAATATTTAGAGAAATTTAAAGTTTCAAATGCAAAAGTAGTAGTAGTTGTGAAAGTTAGCAAACTGGACATTTATACTGAATGTTTCCTGTATCCTCATCTTGCGCTAATGCACACAAGTGTTTCACCAGGTTTTATTTGTGTTGTTTCTCATAAGCGTACATCCATTGTCCGTCAACAACACTGCGTTGAGCGCTCAGTGCGTTCTCCCCGCTTCGGGGCGAGGCTCCCCAAAGACCGTGCACTTACATAGATCGCCTCCCCTCACCAGCATAGCTCTCCAGCCTATATTTCTGCGCGACCAGCAAAAACATTGTCGCATAGTTGATGACGTCTGTGTCCACAGGGGAAACACTATGTGCATGCCGCCACCTGTAGGATCGGGGGTATATATGCATGTGTTCTGTGGTGCGATTGGAACTTGGCCAATGTGAATGCAGGCCAGGATTCGAACTGGGAAACGTTTTCAATGAAAACGGATCCAGTGTGAAACCGCTCTTAGTGTCCACGAAGCCTAGTCTCTGTAACGACTACATTTTCTCAATGGGGGGCAGCAGAGAGCCATGGTCTCGCCTACTACAGCCTGGTTGAGCTTCAAACAGCCTTGTACTGCCATGGTTGGTTCCCAAAGTGTGGTTCAGGGACCTCTGGGGGTCCCTGAGGGGTTTCCAAGGGGGTCCATGGCTGGTTCCCAAAGTGTGGTTTGGGGACCCCCGGGGTTTCCAGGGGATCCATGACTAGTTCGCAACAACATAGAGCAGCCATGGCTGGTTCCCAAAATGTGGTTCGGGGACCTCTGGGGGTCCCTGAGGGGTTTCCAAGGGGGTCCATGGCTGGCTCCGAAAGTGTGGTTTGGGGACCACCGGGGCTTCTAGGGGGTCCATGGCTGGTTCACCATAAGTGTAATAGTGTAATAAGTGTAATATTGTAAGAGGTGTAATAGTTTAATAGCGCAATAGGTGTAATAGTGTAATAGTTGTGATAGTGTAATAGTGTAATAAGTGTAATAGTATCATAGCACAATAAGTGTAATAGGTGTGATAGTGTGATAGTGTAATTGTGTAATAAGTATAATAGTATAATAGCACAATAAGTGTGATAGGTGTAAAAGTGTAACAGTGAAATATGTGTAATAGTGTAATATTGTGATATTGCATTAAGTGTAATAGTATAATAGTGTAATAGTGTAATATGTGTAATAGTGTAAGAGCGCAGTAATAGACCCTGGATTCTGGTGGAGCCTGGTGGAGCCTATTGCAGCCTGGTGCACCCTTGTCTAGCCTATTCCAGCCAGATCCAGCCTTGTATAGCCTAGTACAGCCATCCAACTACCCCCTCTCCTTTTCTATTCCCAGTTGGGAAGGCTAGATTGGGCTGGACTTGGGTGTGCTGGGGAATGCTGTGCTCTGGTGGGCTGTATTGGGCCCTGGTGGGCTGTGCTGGGCTCTGTTAGGCTGTACGGGGCAGTGCTGCACTATAGCGTAGAAATGTTCATGTAAAACTATTGGCCGTGGACACAAACTCATGTAAAACTATTGCCCGTGGACACAGTGGTTAATCTCAAGTGCAAAGGGGCTACAGGGCTGAAAAGAGCCTAGTACAGCCTAATAGAGCCTATTAGAGTCTAGTAAGGCCTAGAACACCCTAGTTTAGCCTATTCCAGCCAGACCCAGCCCTGCATAACCTAGTACAGTCATCTTACTACCCCCATACCCTAATGTAAAAAGAAAGCCACAGCCAGACTGTACCATGATGATTACATTAAACTTGTTAAAAGTGTCAGGGCAAGTCCACTGTACCAGGAACAGAGAGGCTGTCAAATGCCCATATTATAATCTGCCATGACGCATGTCAACATTCAAACACATGTAGGCCTAACTTTAAATCAACATAAGTGTTAGTTTTCTTATAAAGTGCTTCTAAGTCGCTCCAGTGTGTTTGTGTCGACAACAACCGTGTTGTTTGTGGCGTTTAATTAATCCACAGAGAAAATCTCTCGCAAGCCGCGTTGCTGCCGCAGCGGACCAGCGGTTCTTGTATTCCTGACACTGTATTTGTTTTTACTGAGGATAAGGTTAGAAATAAGTTTAGGGTTAGCCATATTATTAGTTTTACTGAGGTTACGTTTAGGAATAAGGTTAGGTTTTAGGCATAGTTTAATGAGGTTACGTTTATTGGATTTCCTGGGGTGACTGTTTTGGGGCGAGAGTTTTGGTTTTCGTCTGTAGTGGGCAACTGCGCATGCGTTCGCAATAATGCTATCAGGATCAGATAATTTGATATTATTATCAGATATGAGTTTATATTTTGTAATTTTATAATTATAAGTATATTGGGTTTAGTTCCAAAGAAGTTTTGCTCTGGGAAGGTGAAATCAGACTCCTCCATTCATTGCACTGACCCAAGTATATATATTTGTAGGCCAAAGACATTTTGTAATGGTCAAGGTTTCTTTATACCTGCCCTATGATCTCTCTCTCTCTCTCTCTCTCTCTCTCTCTCTCTCTCACACACACACACACACACACACACACACACACACACACACACACACGCACACACACATATATATATATATATATATATGCTGGGCTCTGTTAGGCTGTACGGGGCAGTACTGCACTATAGCCTAGAAATGTTCATGTAAAATTATTGGCGGTGGACACAAACTCATGTAAAACTATTGCCCGTGGACACAGTGGTTATATATATATTATTATATTATATATATATATATATATATATATATATATATATATATATATATATATATATATATATATATATATATATATATATATATATGTTTCATATAATTTATCTAAAAGTCAGAGGTCACGTTGTGCACAAATATGATGTGGCATTCTGCCACTAATGAAAAAGAGATACAGGGGGCTAGCAGAGGAAGACATAATTATGTGAATACTTTGATTTGAGTGAGGTAGAAAATGAAACACATTGTATTTCTTTATCCTTTATTACTATTACTATCATGTAAAATAGCTACTTTCATTATTGGTATTGCAGCCTTCAAGAAATTTTGTATGAGAGAAGCTATTTGTTTAAGAAGTGCCAATAAGAATAAACCATTTGATAATAGAATAATTCAATTCCTAATACAGTCTCTGCTATATTTTGTAAATGGCTACAAAACATTGTTTGAGGCAGGACAATAATTATTTTTATTTTATGTTCAATAATGAACAATGATCTAATATTCAGAAAATATCAGTGAATAATAATAATTAATATTTTCCTAACAACATTAATTTTCATGCATAATGTGTGTATTTTTGTAACAACATTAATTTTCATGCATAATGTGTGTAATCTTTGAGTACAGTTTGGATATTGCAGGCAGCTATGTTCAGGTATATTTATAGCCAGACCAATGCTGTCATCTTCAGTGAGGTGTTGATCACCTAACATTCCAATCAATTAACTCAATTGTCGCCAGCTGGTGGCTGTGTGAATTAACCACTGTGTCCACGGGCAATAGTTTTACATGAGTTTGTGTCCACGGCCAATAGTTTTACATGAACATGTCAAGGCTATAGTGCAGTACTGCCCCGTACAGCCTAACAGAGCCCAGCACAGCCCACCAGAGCCCAATACAGCCCACCAGAGCCCAGCAGCCCAGCACACCCAAGTCCGGCCCAGTGGGAGAATAGCCTATAGGGTATGTGGGTAGTTAGTTGGCTGTACTAGGCTATACGGGGCTGGGTCCGGCTGGAATAGGCTAAACTAGGGTGTTCTATGCCTTACTAGACTCTAACAGGCTCTATTAGGCTGTACTAGGCTCTTGTCAGCCCTGTAGCCCCTTTGCATTTGAGATTAACCACTGTGTACACGGGCAATAGTTTTACATGAGTTTGTGTCCACCGGCAATAGTTTTACACGAAAATGTCTAGGCTATAGTGCAGTATTGCCCCGTACAACCTAACAGAGCCCATCACAGCCCACCAGAGCCCATTACAGCCCACCAGAGCCCAGCACAGCACAGCACATTCCAGCACACCCAAGTCCAGCCCAGTGGGAGAATAGCCTATAGGGTATGTGGGTAGTTAGATGACTGTACTAGGCTATACACGGCTGGGTCCGGCTGGAATAGGCTAAACTAGGGTGTTCTATGCCTTATTAGACTCTAATAGGCTCTATTAGGCTGTACTAGGCTCTTGTCAGCCCTGTAGCCCCTTTGCACTTGAGATTAACCAATGTGTCCACGGGCAATAGTTTTACATGAGTTTGTGTCCACCGGCAATAGTTTTACACGAAAATGTCTAGGCTATAGTGCAGTATTGCCCCGTACAACCTAACAGAGCCCATCACAGCCCACCAGAGCCCATTACAGCCCACCAGAGCCCAGCACAGCACAGCACATTCCAGCACACCCAAGTCCAGCCCAGTGGGAGAATAGCCTATAGGGCAGCGCTACTCAACCCGCGGCCCGCGGGCCGCATGCGGCCCGATCACAGCGTCTTGGCGGCCCCCTCATGGTCAAAAAAAAAAAAAAAAAAAAAACATTTTTTTTTTTTTTTTTTTTTTAAGCACAGGATAAAAATATACATTTCCGTTCAAATATATGGGTTGCTAAAACATTTTTCAAAAACAAACAGACAGACATACATACAGGTGCGTCAATTGTTACAGGTATAATGCATAGTTTTCTATGCATTTCGGGTTTTTGGGGGGGTTTGACCCCAAAATTTTTCCGGCCGCGCGGCTTTGCCGCGCGCCCAGGATAGGTGTCTGCCACTGGACATACACACAACACAAAATAAACTGGTACAGTGAAAAGAATATGATGTCAAAATGTACATTTTCTTGTGTTACAAAATCGAAAAATCCAAAATAGGATCGTAATTTTTATGGCGGCCCCTTGGACTTTTGGTATTTTGCTGAGTGGCCCCTGAGCCATCTTAAGTTGAGTAGCCCTGCTATAGGGTATGTGGGTAGTTAGATGACTGTACTAGGCTATACACGGCTGGGTCCGGCTGGAATAGGCTAAACTAGGGTGTTCTATGCCTTACTAGACTCTAATAGGCTCTATTAGGCTGTACTAGGCTCTTGTCAGCCCTGTAGCCCCTTTGCATTTGAGATTAACCACTGTGTACACGGGCAATAGTTTTACATGAGTTTGTGTCCACGGCCAATAGTTTTACATGAACATGTCTAGGCTATAGTGCAGTACTGCCTCGTACAGCCTAACAGAGCCCAGCACAGCCCACCAGAGCCCATTATAGTCCACCAGAGCCCAGCACAGCCCAGCACATTCCAGCACACCCAAGACCAGCCCAGTGGGAGATTAGCCTAGGTTATGGGGGTAGTTATACGACTGTACTAGGCTATAAAGGGCTGGGTCCAGCTGGAATAGGCTAGAATAGAATGTTCTATGCCATACTAGAGTCTAATAGGCTCTATTAGGCTGTCCTAGGCTCATGTCAGCGCTGTAGCCCCTTTGCACTTGAGATTAACCACTGTGTCCACGGGCAATAGTTTTACATGAGTTTGTGTCCACCGGCAATAGTTTTACATGAACATTTCTAGGCTATAGTGCAGTACTGCCCCGTACAACCTAACAGAGCCCAGCACAGCCCACCAGAGCCCATTACATTCCACCAGAGCCTAGCACAGCCCGGCACATTCCACAACACCCAAGTCCAGCCCAGTGGGAGAATAGCCTATAGGGTATGTGGGTAGTTAGATGACTGTACTAGGGTATACAGGGCTGGGTCCGGCTGGAATAGGCTAAACTAGGGTGTTCTATGCCTTACTAGACTCTAACAGGCTCTATTAGGCTGTACTAGGCTCTTGTCAGCCCTGTAGCCTCTTTGCACTTGAGATTAACCAATGTGTCCACGGGCAATAGTTTTACATGAGTTTGTGTCCACCGGCAATAGTTTTACATGAAAATGTCTAAGCTATAGTGCAGTACTGCCCTGTACAACATAACAGATCCCAGCACAGCCCACCAGAGCCCATTACAGCCCACCAGAGCCCAGCACAGCCCAGCACATTCCACAACACCCAAGTCCAGCCCAGTGGGAGAATAGCCTATAGGGTATGTGGGTAGTTAGATGACTGTACTAGGGTATGCAGGACTGGGTCCGGCTGGAATAGGCTAAACTAGGGTGTTCTATGCCTTACTAGACTCTAACAGGCTCTATTAGGATGTACTAGCCTCTTGTCAGCCCTGTAGCCCCTTTGCACTTGAGATTAACCAATGTGTCCACGGGCAATAGTTTTACATGAGTTTGTGTCCACCGGCAATAGTTTTACATGAAAATGTCTAGGCTATAGTGCAGTACTGCCTCGTACAGCCTAACAGAGCCCAGCACAGCCCACCAGAGCCCATTATAGTCCACCAGAGCCCAGCACAGCCCAACACATTCCAGCACACCCAAGTTCAGCCCAGTGGGAGAATAGCATAGGGTATGGGGGTAGTTAGATGACTGTACTAGGCTATACAGGGCTGGGTCCGGCTGGAATAGGCTAAACTAGGGTGTTCTATGCCTTACTAGACTCTAACAGGCTCTATTAGGCTGTACTAGCCTCTTGTCAGCCCTGTAGCCCCTTTGCACTAAAGATTAACCAATGTGTCCACGGGCAATAGTTTTACATGAGTTTGTGTCCACCGGCAATAGTTTTACATGAACATTTCTAGGCTATAGTGCAGTATTGCCCCGTACAACCTAACAGAGCCCATTACAGCCCACCAGAGCCCAGCACAGCCCACCAGAGCCCAGCACAGCCCAGGACATTCCAGCACACCCAAGTCCAGCCCAGTGGGAGAATAGCATAGGGTATGGGGGTAGTTAGATGACTGTACTAGGCTATACAGGGCTGGGTCCGGCTGGAATAGGCTAAACTAGGGTGTTATATGCCTTACTAGACTCTAACAGGCTCTATTAGGCTGTACTAGGCTCTTGTCAGCCCTGTAGCCCCTTTGCACTTGAGATTAACCAATGTGTCCACGGGCAATAGTTTTACATGAGTTTGTGTCCACCGGCAATAGTTTTACACGAAAATGTCTAGGCTATAGTGCAGTATTGCCCCGTACAACCTAACAGAGCCCATCACAGCCCACCAGAGCCCATTACAGCCCACCAGAGCCCAGCACAGCACAGCACATTCCAGCACACCCAAGTCCAGCCAAGTGGGAGAATAGCCTATAGGGTATGTGGGTAGTTAGATGACTGTACTAGGCTATACACGGCTGGGTCCAGCTGGAATAGGCTAAACTAGGGTGTTCTATGCCTTACTAGACTCTAATAGGCTCTATTAGGCTGTACTAGGCTCTTGTCAGCCCTGTAGCCCCTTTGCATTTGAGATTAACCACTGTGTACACGGGCAATAGTTTTACATGAGTTTGTGTCCACGGCCAATAGTTTTACATGAACATGTCTAGGCTATAGTGCAGTACTGCCTCGTACAGCCTAACAGAGCCCAGCACAGCCCACCAGAGCCCATTATAGTCCACCAGAGCCCAGCACAGCCCAGCACATTCCAGCACACCCAAGACCAGCCCAGTGGGAGAATAGCCTAGGTTATGGGGGTAGTTATACGACTGTACTAGGCTATAAAGGGCTGGGTCCAGCTGGCATAGGCTAGAATAGAATGTTCTATGCCATACTAGAGTCTAATAGGCTCTATTAGGCTGTCCTAGGCTCATGTCAGCGCTGTAGCCCCTTTGCACTTGAGATTAACCACTGTGTCCACGGGCAATAGTTTTACATGAGTTTGTGTCCACCGGCAATAGTTTTACATGAACATTTCTAGGCTATAGTGCAGTACTGCCCCGTACAACCTAACAGAGCCCAGCACAGCCCACCAGAGCCCATTACATTCCACCAGAGCCTAGCACAGCCCGGCACATTCCACAACACCCAAGTCCAGCCCAGTGGGAGAATAGCCTATAGGGTATGTGGGTAGTTAGATGACTGTACTAGGGTATACAGGGCTGGGTCCGGCTGGAATAGGCTAAACTAGGGTGTTCTATGCCTTACTAGACTCTAACAGGCTCTATTAGGCTGTACTAGGCTCTTGTCAGTCCTGTAGCCCCTTTGCACTTGAGATTAACCAATGTGTCCACGGGCAATAGTTTTACATGAGTTTGTGTCCACCGGCAATAGTTTTACATGAAAATGTCTAAGCTATAGTGCAGTACTGCCCTGTACAACATAACAGATCCCAGCACAGCCCACCAGAGCCCATTACAGCCCACCAGAGCCCAGCACAGCCCAGCACATTCCACAACACCCAAGTCCAGCCCAGTGGGAGAATAGCCTATAGGGTATGTGGGTAGTTAGATGACTGTACTAGGGTATGCAGGACTGGGTCCGGCTGGAATAGGCTAAACTAGGGTGTTCTATGCCTTACTAGACTCTAACAGGCTCTATTAGGATGTACTAGCCTCTTGTCAGCCCTGTAGCCCCTTTGCACTTGAGATTAACCAATGTGTCCACGGGCAATAGTTTTACATGAGTTTGTGTCCACCGGCAATAGTTTTACATGAACATTTCTAGGCTATAGTGCAGTATTGCCCCGTACAACCTAACAGAGCCCATTACAGCCCACCAGAGCCCAGCACAGCCCACCAGAGCCCAGCACAGCCCAGGACATTCCAGCACACCCAAGTTCAGCCCAGTGGGAGAATAGCATAGGGTATGGGGGTAGTTAGATGACTGTACTAGGCTATACAGGGCTGGGTCCGGCTGGAATAGACTAAACTAGGGTGTTCTATGCCTTACTAGACTCTAACAGGCTCTATTAGGCTGTACTAGGCTCTTGTCAGCCCTGTAGCCCCTTTGCACTTGATATTAACCAATGTGTCCACGGGCAATAGTTTTACATGAGTTTGTGTCCACCGGCAATAGTTTTACATGAAAATGTCTAAGCTATAGTGCAGTACTGCCCCGTACAACCTAACAGAGCCCAGCACAGCCCACCAGAGCCCATTACAGCCCACCAGAGCCCAGCACAGCCCAGCACATTCCAGCACACCCAAGTTCAGCCCAGTGGGAGAATAGCATAGGGTATGGGGGTAGTTAGATGACTGTACTAGGCTATACAGGGCTGGGTCCGGCTGGAATAGACTAAACTAGGGTGTTCTATGCCTTACTAGACTCTAACAGGCTCTATTAGGCTGTACTAGGCTCTTGTCAGCCCTGTAGCCCCTTTGCACTTGATATTAACCAATGTGTCCACGGGCAATAGTTTTACATGAGTTTGTGTCCACCGGCAATAGTTTTACACGAAAAAGTCTAGGCTATAGTGCAGTATTGCCCCGTACAACCTAACAGAGCCCATCACAGCCCACCAGAGCCCATTACAGCCCACCAGAGCCCAGCACAGCCCAGCACATTCCAGCACACCCAAGTCCAGCCCAGTGGGAGAATAGCCTATAGGGTATGTGGGTAGTTAGATGACTGTACTAGGCTATACACGGCTGGGTCCGGCTGGAATAGGCTAAACTAGGGTGTTCTATGCCTTACTAGACTCTAATATGCTCTATTAGGCTGTACTAGGCTCTTTTCAGCCCTGTAGCCCCTTTGCATTTGAGATTAACCACTGTGTACACGGGCAATAGTTTTACATGAGTTTGTGTCCACGGCCAATAGTTTTACATGAACATTTCTAGGCTATAGTGCAGTACTGCCTCGTACAGCCTAACAGAGCCCAGCACAGCCCTCCAGAGCCCATTATAGTCCACCAGAGCCCAGCACAGCCCAGCACATTCCAGCACACCCAAGACCAGCCCAGTGGGAGAATAGCCTAGGTTATGGGGGTAGTTATACGACTGTACTAGGCTATAAAGGGCTGGGTCCAGCTGGAATAGGCTAGAATAGAATGTTCTATGCCATACTAGAGTCTAATAGGCTCTATTAGGCTGTCCTAGGCTCATGTCAGCGCTGTAGCCCCTTTGCACTTGAGATTAACCACTGTGTCCACGGGCAATAGTTTTACATGAGTTTGTGTCCACCGGCAATAGTTTTACATGAACATTTCTAGGCTATAGTGCAGTACTGCCCCGTACAACCTAACAGAGCCCAGCACAGCCCACCAGAGCCCATTACATTCCACCAGAGCCCAGCACAGCCCAGCACATTCCACAACACCCAAGTCCAGCCCAGTGGGAGAATAGCCTATAGGGTATGTGGGTAGTTAGATGACTGTACTAGGGTATACAGGGCTGGGTCCGGCTGGAATAGGCTAAACTAGGGTGTTCTATGCCTTACTAGACTCTAACAGGCTCTATTAGGCTGTACTAGGCTCTTGTCAGCCCTGTAGCCCCTTTGCACTTGAGATTAACCAATGTGTCCACGGGCAATAGTTTTACATGAGTTTGTGTCCACCGGCAATAGTTTTACATGAACATTTCTAGGCTATAGTGCAGTATTGCCCCGTACAACCTAACAGAGCCCATTACAGACCACCAGAGCCCAGCACAGCCCACCAGAGCCCAGCACAGCCCAGGACATTCCAGCACACCCAAGTCCAGCCCAGTGGGAGAATAGCATAGGGTATGGGGGTAGTTAGATGACTGTACTAGGCTATACAGGGCTGGGTCCGGCTGGAATAGGCTAAACTAGGGTGTTCTATGCCTTACTAGACTCTAACAGGCTCTATTAGGCTGTACTAGGCTCTTGTCAGCCCTGTAGCCCCTTTGCACTTGAGATTAACCAATGTGTCCACGGGCAATAGTTTTACATGAGTTTGTGTCCACCGGCAATAGTTTTACACGAAAATGTCTAGGCTATAGTGCAGTATTGCCCCGTACAACCTAACAGAGCCCATCACAGCCCACCAGAGCCCATTACAGCCCACCAGAGCCCAGCACAGCACAGCACATTCCAGCACACCCAAGTCCAGCCCAGTGGGAGAATAGCCTATAGGGTATGTGGGTAGTTAGATGACTGTACTAGGCTATACACGGCTGGGTCCGGCTGGAATAGGCTAAACTAGGGTGTTCTATGCCTTACTAGACTCTAATAGGCTCTATTAGGCTGTACTAGGCTCTTGTCAGCCCTGTAGCCCCTTTGCATTTGAGATTAACCACTGTGTACACGGGCAATAGTTTTACATGAGTTTGTGTCCACGGCCAATAGTTTTACATGAACATGTCTAGGCTATAGTGCAGTACTGCCTCGTACAGCCTAACAGAGCCCAGCACAGCCCACCAGAGCCCATTATAGTCCACCAGAGCCCAGCACAGCCCAGCACATTCCAGCACACCCAAGACCAGCCCAGTGGGAGAATAGCCTAGGTTATGGGGGTAGTTATACGACTGTACTAGGCTATAAAGGGCTGGGTCCAGCTGGAATAGGCTAGAATAGAATGTTCTATGCCATACTAGAGTCTAATAGGCTCTATTAGGCTGTCCTAGGCTCATGTCAGCGCTGTAGCCCCTTTGCACTTGAGATTAACCACTGTGTCCACGGGCAATAGTTTTACATGAGTTTGTGTCCACCGGCAATAGTTTTACATGAACATTTCTAGGCTATAGTGCAGTACTGCCCCGTACAACCTAACAGAGCCCAGCACAGCCCACCAGAGCCCATTACATTCCACCAGAGCCTAGCACAGCCCGGCACATTCCACAACACCCAAGTCCAGCCCAGTGGGAGAATAGCCTATAGGGTATGTGGGTAGTTAGATGACTGTACTAGGGTATACAGGACTGGGTCCGGCTGGAATAGGCTAAACTAGGGTGTTCTATGCCTTACTAGACTCTAACAGGCTCTATTAGGATGTACTAGCCTCTTGTCAGCCCTGTAGCCCCTTTGCACTTGAGATTAACCAATGTGTCCACGGGCAATAGTTTTACATGAGTTTGTGTCCACCGGCAATAGTTTTACATGAAAATGTCTAAGCTATAGTGCAGTACTGCCCCGTACAACCTAACAGAGCCCAGCACAGCCCACCAGAGCCCATTACAGCCCACCAGAGCCCAGCACAGCCCAGCACATTCCAGCACACCCAAGTTCAGCCCAGTGGGAGAATAGCATAGGGTATGGGGGTAGTTAGATGACTGTACTAGGCTATACAGGGCTGGGTCCGGCTGGAATAGACTAAACTAGGGTGTTCTATGCCTTACTAGACTCTAACAGGCTCTATTAGGCTGTACTAGGCTCTTGTCAGCCCTGTAGCCCCTTTGCACTTGATATTAACCAATGTGTCCACGGGCAATAGTTTTACATGAGTTTGTGTCCACCGGCAATAGTTTTACACGAAAAAGTCTAGGCTATAGTGCAGTATTGCCCCGTACAACCTAACAGAGCCCATCACAGCCCACCAGAGCCCATTACAGCCCACCAGAGCCCAGCACAGCCCAGCACATTCCAGCACACCCAAGTCCAGCCCAGTGGGAGAATAGCCTATAGGGTATGTGGGTAGTTAGATGACTGTACTAGGCTATACAGGGCTGGGTCCGGCTGGAATAGGCTAAACTAGGGTGTTCTATGCCTTACTAGACTCTAATATGCTCTATTAGGCTGTACTAGGCTCTTTTCAGCCCTGTAGCCCCTTTGCATTTGAGATTAACCACTGTGTACACGGGCAATAGTTTTACATGAGTTTGTGTCCACGGCCAATAGTTTTACATGAACATGTCTAGGCTATAGTGCAGTACTGCCTCGTACAGCCTAACAGAGCCCAGCACAGCCCTCCAGAGCCCATTATAGTCCACCAGAGCCCAGCACAGCCCAGCACATTCCAGCACACCCAAGACCAGCCCAGTGGGAGAATAGCCTAGGTTATGGGGGTAGTTATACGACTGTACTAGGCTTTAAAGGGCTGGGTCCAGCTGGAATAGGCTAGAATAGAATGTTCTATGCCATACTAGAGTCTAATAGGCTCTATTAGGCTGTCCTAGGCTCATGTCAGCGCTGTAGCCCCTTTGCACTTGAGATTAACCACTGTGTCCACGGGCAATAGTTTTACATGAGTTTGTGTCCACCGGCAATAGTTTTACATGAACATTTCTAGGCTATAGTGCAGTACTGCCCCGTACAACCTAACAGAGCCCAGCACAGCCCACCAGAGCCCATTACATTCCACCAGAGCCCAGCACAGCCCAGCACATTCCACAACACCCAAGTCCAGCCCAGTGGGAGAATAGCCTATAGGGTATGTGGGTAGTTAGATGACTGTACTAGGGTATACAGGGCTGGGTCCGGCTGGAATAGGCTAAACTAGGGTGTTCTATGCCTTACTAGACTCTAACAGGCTCTATTAGGCTGTACTAGGCTCTTGTCAGCCCTGTAGCCCCTTTGCACTTGAGATTAACCAATGTGTCCACGGGCAATAGTTTTACATGAGTTTGTGTCCACCGGCAATAGTTTTACATGAAAATGTCTAAGCTATAGTGCAGTACTGCCCTGTACAACATAACAGATCCCAGCACAGCCCACCAGAGCCCATTACAGCCCACCAGAGCCCAGCACAGCCCAGCACATTCCACAACACCCAAGTCCAGCCCAGTGGGAGAATAGCCTATAGGGTATGTGGGTAGTTAGATGACTGTACTAGGGTATACAGGGCTGGGTCCGGCGGGAATAGGCTAAACTAGGGTGTTCTATGCCTTACTAGACTCTAACAGGCTCTATTAGGCTGTACTAGGCTCTTGTCAGCCCTGTAGCCCCTTTGCACTTGAGATTAACCAATGTGTCCACGGGCAATAGTTTTACATGAGTTTGTGTCCACCGGCAATAGTTTTACATGAAAATGTCTAAGCTATAGTGCAGTACTGCCCTGTACAACATAACAGATCCCAGCACAGCCCACCAGAGCCCATTACAGCCCACCAGAGCCCAGCACAGCCCAGCACATTCCACAACACCCAAGTCCAGCCCAGTGGGAGAATAGCCTATAGGGTATGTGGGTAGTTAGATGACTGTACTAGGGTATACAGGGCTGGGTCCGGCTGGAATAGGCTAAACTAGGGTGTTCTATGCCTTACTAGACTCTAACAGGCTCTATTAGGATGTACTAGCCTCTTGTCAGCCCTGTAGCCCCTTTGCACTTGAGATTAACCAATGTGTCCACGGGCAATAGTTTTACATGAGTTTGTGTCCACCGGCAATAGTTTTACATGAAAATGTCTAAGCTATAGTGCAGTACTGCCCCGTACAACCTAACAGAGCCCAGCACAGCCCACCAGAGCCCATTACAGCCCACCAGAGCCCAGCACAGCCCAGCACATTCCAGCACACCCAAGTTCAGCCCAGTGGGAGAATAGCATAGGGTATGGGGGTAGTTAGATGACTGTACTAGGCTATACAGGGCTGGGTCTGGCTGGAATAGACTAAACTAGGGTGTTCTATGCCTTACTAGACTCTAACAGGCTCTATTAGGCTGTACTAGGCTCTTGTCAGCCCTGTAGCCCCTTTGCACTTGAGATTAACCAATGTGTCCACGGGCAATAGTTTTACATGAGTTGTGTCCACCGGCAATAGTTTTACATGAAAATTTCTAGGCTATAGTGCAGTATTGCCCCGTACAACCTAACAGAGCCCAGCACAGCCCACCAGAGCCCATTACAGCCCACCAGAGCCCAGCACAGCCCAGGACATTCCAGCACACCCAAGTCCAGCCCAGTGGGAGAATAGCCTATAGGGTATGTGGGTAGTTAGATGACTGTACTAGGCTATACAGGGCTGGGTCCGGCTGGAATAGACTAAACTAGGGTGTTCTATGCCTTACTAGACTCTAACAGGCTCTATTAGGCTGTACTAGGCTCTTGTCAGCCCTGTAGCCCCTTTGCATTTGAGATTAACCACTGTGTACAAGGGGAATAGTTTTACATGAGTTTGTGTCCACGGCCAATAGTTTTACATGAACATGTCTAGGCTATAGTGCAGTACTGCCTCGTACAGCCTAAAAGAGCCCAGCACAGCCCACCAGAGCCCATTATAGTCCACCAGAGCCCAGCACAGCCCAGCACATTCCAGCACACCCAAAACCAGCCCAGTGGGAGAATAGCCTAGGTTATGGGGGTAGTTATACGACTGTACTAGGCTATAAAGGGCTGGGTCCAGCTGGAATAGGCTAGAATAGAATGTTCTATGCCATACTAGAGTCTAATAGGCTCTACTAGGCTGTCCTAGGCTCATGTCAGCGCTGTAGCCCCTTTGCACTTGAGATTAACCACTGTGTCCACGGGCAATAGTTTTACATGAGTTTGTGTCCACCGGCAATAGTTTTACATGAAAATGTCTAAGCTATAGTGCAGTACTGCCCCGTACAACCTAACAGAGCCCAGCACAGCCCACCAAAGCCCATTAAAGCCCACCAGAGCCCAGCACAGCCCAGCACATTCCAGCACACCCAAGTTCAGCCCAGTGGGAGAATAGCATAGGGTATGGGGGTAGTTAGATGACTGTACTAGGCTATACAGGGCTGGGTCCGGCTGGAATAGGCTAAACTAGGGTGTTCTATGCCTTACTAGACTCTAACAGGCTCTATTAGGCTGTACTAGGCTCTTGTCAGCCCTGTAGCCCCTTTGCACTTGAGATTAACCAATGTGTCCACGGGCAATAGTTTTACATGAGTTTGTGTCCACCGGCAATAGTTTTACATGAACATTTCTAGGCTATAGTGCAGTGTTGCCCCGTACAACCTAACAGAGCCCATCACAGCCCACCAGAGCCCATTGTAGCCCACCAGAGCCCAGCACAGCCCAGCACATTCCAGCACACCCAAGTCCAGCCCAGTGGGAGAATAGCCTATAGGGTATATGGGTAGTTAGATGACTGTACTAGGCTATAAAGGGCTGGGTCCGGCTGGAATAGGCTAAACTAGGGTGTTCTATGCCTTACTAGACTCTAATAGGCTCTATTAGGCTGTACTAGGCTCTTGTCAGCCCTGTAGCCCCTTTGCATTTGAGATTAACCACTGTGTACACGGGCAATAGTTTTACATGAGTTTGTGTCCACGGCCAATAGTTTTACATGAACATGTCTAGGCTATAGTGCAGTACTGCCTCGTACAGCCTAACAGAGCCCAGCACAGCCCACCAGAGCCCATTATAGTCCACCAGAGCCCAGCACAGCCCAGCACATTCCAGCACACCCAAGACCAGCCCAGTGGGAGAATAGCCTAGGTTATGGGGGTAGTTATACGACTGTACTAGGCTATAAAGGGCTGGGTCCAGCTGGAATAGGCTAGAATAGAATGTTCTATGCCATACTAGAGTCTAATAGGCTCTATTAGGCTGTCCTAGGCTCATGTCAGCGCTGTAGCACCTTTGCACTTGAGATTAACCACTGTGTCCACGGGCAATAGTTTTACATGAGTTTATGTCCACCGGCAATAGTTTTACATGAAAATGTCTAAGCTATAGTGCAGTACTGCCCCGTACAACCTAACAGAGCCCACCACAGCCCACCAGAGGCCATTAAAGCCCACCAGAGCCCAGCACAGCCCAGCACATTCCAGCACACCCAAGTTCAGCCCAGTGGGAGAATAGCATAGGGTATGGGGGTAGTTAGATGACTGTACTAGGCTATACAGGGCTGGGTCCGGCTGGAATAGGCTAAACTAGGGTGTTCTATGCCTTACTAGACTCTAACAGGCTCTATTAGGCTGTACTAGGCTCTTGTCAGCCCTGTAGCCCCTTTGCACTTGAGATTAACCAATGTGTCCACGGGCAATAGTTTTACATGAGTTTGTGTCCACCGGCAATAGTTTTACATGAAAATGTCTAGGCTATAGTGCAGTATTGCCCCGTACAACCTAACAGAGCCCAGCACAGCCCACCAGAGCCCATTACAGCCCACCAGAGACCAGCACAGCCCAGGACATTCCAGCACACCCAAGTCCAGCCCAGTGGGAGAATAGCATAGGGTATGGGGGTAGTTAGATGACTGTACTAGGCTATACAGGGCTGGGTCCGGCTGGAATAGGCTAAACTAGGGTGTTCTATGCCTTACTAGACTCTAACAGGCTCTATTAGGCTGTACTAGGCTCTTGTCAGCCCTGTAGCCCCTTTGCACTTGAGATTAACCAATGTGTCCACGGGCAATAGTTTTACATGAGTTTGTGTCCACCGGCAATAGTGTTACGTGAACATTTCTAGGCTATAGCGCAGTACTGCCCTGTACAACCTAACAGAGCCCAGCACAGCCCACCAGAGCCCATTACAGCCCACCAGAGCCCAGCACAGCCCAGGACATTCCAGCACACCCAAGTCCAGCCCAGTGGGAGAATAGCATAGGGTATGGGGGTAGTTAGATGACTGTACTAGGCTATACAGGGCTGGGTCCGGCTGGAATAGGCTAAACTAGGGTGTTCTATGCCTTACTAGACTCTAACAGGCTCTATTAGGCTGTACTAGGCTCTTGTCAGCCCTGTAGCCCCTTTGCACTTGAGATTAACCAATGTGTCCACGGGCAATAGTTTTACATGAGTTTGTGTCCACCGGCAATAGTTTTACATGAACATTTCTAGGCTATAGTGCAGTGTTGCCCCGTACAACCTAACAGAGCCCAGCACAGCCCACCAGAGCCCATTGTAGCCCACCAGAGCCCAGCACAGCCCAGCACATTCCAGCACACCCAAGTCCAGCCCAGTGGGAGAATAGCCTATAGTGTATATGGGTAGTTAGATGACTGTACTAGGCTATAAAGGGCTGGGTCCGGCTGGAATAGGCTAAACTAGGGTGTTCTATGCCTTACTAGACTCTAATAGGCTCTATTAGGCTGTACTAGGCTCTTGTCAGCCCTGTAGCCCCTTTGCATTTGAGATTAACCACTGTGTACACGGGCAATAGTTTTACATGAGTTTGTGTCCACGGCCAATAGTTTTACATGAACATGTCTAGGCTATAGTGCAGTACTGCCTCGTACAGCCTAACAGAGCCCAGCACAGCCCACCAGAGCCCATTATAGTCCACCAGAGCCCAGCACAGCCCAGCACATTCCAGCACACCCAAGACCAGCCCAGTGGGAGAATAGCCTAGGTTATGGGGGTAGTTATACGACTGTACTAGGCTATAAAGGGCTGGGTCCAGCTGGAATAGGCTAGAATAGAATGTTCTATGCCATACTAGAGTCTAATAGGCTCTATTAGGCTGTCCTAGGCTCATGTCAGCGCTCTAGCCCCTTTGCACTTGAGATTAACCACTGTGTCCACGGGCAATAGTTTTACATGAGTTTATGTCCACCGGCAATAGTTTTACATGAAAATGTCTAAGCTATAGTGCAGTACTGCCCCGTACAACCTAACAGAGCCCAGCACAGCCCACCAGAGGCCATTAAAGCCCACCAGAGCCCAGCACAGCCCAGCACATTCCAGCACACCCAAGTTCAGCCCAGTGGGAGAATAGCATAGGGTATGGGGGTAGTTAGATGACTGTACTAGGCTATACAGGGCTGGGTCCGGCTGGAATAGGCTAAACTAGGGTGTTCTATGCCTTACTAGACTCTAACAGGCTCTATTAGGCTGTACTAGGCTCTTGTCAGCCCTGTAGCCCCTTTGCACTTGAGATTAACCAATGTGTCCACGGGCAATAGTTTTACATGAGTTTGTGTCCACCGGCAATAGTTTTACATGAACATTTCTAGGCTATAGTGCAGTGTTGCCCCGTACAACCTAACAGAGCCCAGCACAGCCCACCAGAGCCCATTGTAGCCCACCAGAGCCCAGCACATCCCAGCACATTCCAGCACACCCAAGTCCAGCCCAGTGGGAGAATAGCATAGGGTATGGGGGTAGTTAGATGACTGTACTAGGCTATAAAGGGCTGGGTCCGGCTGGAATAGGCTAAACTAGGGTGTTCTATGCCTTACTAGACTCTAACAGGCTCTATTAGGCTGTACTAGGCTCTTGTCAGCCCTGTAGCCCCTTTGCACTTGAGATTAACCAATGTGTCCACGGGCAATAGTTTTACATGAGTTTGTGTCCACCGGCAATAGTTTTACATGAACATTTCTAGGCTATAGTGCAGTGTTGCCCCGTACAACCTAACAGAGCCCAGCACAGCCCACCAGAGCCCATTGTAGCCCACCAGAGCCCAGCACAGCCCAGCACATTCCAGCACACCCAAGTCCAGCCCAGTGGGAGAATAGCATAGGGTATGGGGGTAGTTAGATGACTGTACTAGGCTATAAAGGGCTGGGTCCGGCTGGAATAGGCTAAACTAGGGTGTTCTATGCCTTACTAGACTCTAACAGGCTCTATTAGGCTGTACTAGGCTCTTGTCAGCCCTGTAGCCCCTTTGCACTTGAGATTAACCAATGTGTCCACGGGCAATAGTTTTACATGAGTTTGTGTCCACCGGCAATAGTTTTACATGAACATTTCTAGGCTATAGTGCAGTGTTGCCCCGTACAACCTAACAGAGCCCAGCACAGCCCACCAGAGCCCATTGTAGCCCACCAGAGCCCAGCACAGCCCAGCACATTCCAGCACACCCAAGTCCAGCCCAGTGGGAGAATAGCCTATAGGGTATATGGGTAGTTAGATGACTGTACTAGGCTATAAAGGGCTGGGTCCGGCTGGAATAGGCTAAACTAGGGTGTTCTATGCCTTACTAGACTCTAATAGGCTCTATTAGGCTGTACTAGGCTCTTGTCAGCCCTGTAGCCCCTTTGCATTTGAGATTAACCACTGTGTACACGGGCAATAGTTTTACATGAGTTTGTCCACGGCCAATAGTTTTACATGAACATTTCTAGGCTATAGTGCAGTATTGCCCCGTACAACCTAACAGAGCCCAGCACAGCCCACCAGAGCCCATTACAGCCCACCAGAGACCAGCACAGCCCAGGACATTCCAGCACACCCAAGTCCAGCCCAGTGGGAGAATAGCATAGGGTATGGGGGTAGTTAGATGACTGTACTAGGCTATAAAGGGCTGGGTCCAGCTGGAATAGGCTAGAATAGAATGTTCTATGCCATACTAGAGTCTAATAGGCTCTATTAGGCTGTCCTAGGCTCATGTCAGCGCTGTAGCCCCCTTGCACTTGAGATTAACCAATGTGTCCACGGGCAATAGTTTTACATGAGTTTGTGTCCACCGGCATTAGTTTTACATGAACATTTCTAGGCTATAGTGCAGTACTGCCCCGTACAACCTAACAGAGCCCAGCACAGCCCACCAGAGCCCATTACATTCCACCAGAGCCCAGCACAGCCCAGCACTTTCCACAACACCCAAGTCCAGCCCAGTGGGAGAATAGCCTATAGGGTATGTGGGTAGTTAGATGACTGTACTAGGGTATACAGGGCTGGGTCCGGCTGGAATAGGCTAAACTAGGGTGTTCTATGCCTTACTAGACTCTAACAGGCTCTATTAGGATGTACTAGCCTCTTGGCAGCCCTGTAGCCCCTTTGCACTTGAGATTAACCAATGTGTCCACGGGCAATAGTTTTACATGAGTTTGTGTCCACCGGCAATAGTTTTACATGAAAATGTCTAAGCTATAGTGCAGTACTGCCCCGTACAACCTAACAGAGCCCAGCACAGCCCACCAGAGCCCATTACAGCCCACCAGAGCCCAGCACAGCCCAGCACATTCCAGCACACCCAAGTTCAGCCCAGTGGGAGAATAGCATAGGGTATGGGGGTAGTTAGATGACTGTACTAGGCTATACAGGGCTGGGTCTGGCTGGAATAGACTAAACTAGGGTGTTCTATGCCTTACTAGACTCTAACAGGCTCTATTAGGCTGTACTAGGCTCTTGTCAGCCCTGTAGCCCCTTTGCACTTGAGATTAACCAATGTGTCCACGGGCAATAGTTTTACATGAGTTGTGTCCACCGGCAATAGTTTTACATGAAAATTTCTAGGCTATAGTGCAGTATTGCCCCGTACAACCTAACAGAGCCCAGCACAGCCCACCAGAGCCCATTACAGCCCACCAGAGCCCAGCACAGCCCAGGACATTCCAGCACACCCAAGTCCAGCCCAGTGGGAGAATAGCCTATAGGGTATGTGGGTAGTTAGATGACTGTACTAGGCTATACAGGGCTGGGTCCGGCTGGAATAGACTAAACTAGGGTGTTCTATGCCTTACTAGACTCTAACAGGCTCTATTAGGCTGTACTAGGCTCTTGTCAGCCCTGTAGCCCCTTTGCATTTGAGATTAACCACTGTGTACACGGGCAATAGTTTTACATGAGTTTGTGTCCACGGCCAATAGTTTTACATGAACATGTCTAGGCTATAGTGCAGTACTGCCTCGTACAGCCTAAAAGAGCCCAGCACAGCCCACCAGAGCCCATTATAGTCCACCAGAGCCCAGCACAGCCCAGCACATTCCAGCACACCCAAAACCAGCCCAGTGGGAGAATAGCCTAGGTTATGGGGGTAGTTATACGACTGTACTAGGCTATAAAGGGCTGGGTCCAGCTGGAATAGGCTAGAATAGAATGTTCTATGCCATACTAGAGTCTAATAGGCTCTACTAGGCTGTCCTAGGCTCATGTCAGCGCTGTAGCCCCTTTGCACTTGAGATTAACCACTGTGTCCACGGGCAATAGTTTTACATGAGTTTGTGTCCACCGGCAATAGTTTTACATGAAAATGTCTAAGCTATAGTGCAGTACTGCCCCGTACAACCTAACAGAGCCCAGCACAGCCCACCAAAGCCCATTAAAGCCCACCAGAGCCCAGCACAGCCCAGCACATTCCAGCACACCCAAGTTCAGCCCAGTGGGAGAATAGCATAGGGTATGGGGGTAGTTAGATGACTGTACTAGGCTATACAGGGCTGGGTCCGGCTGGAATAGGCTAAACTAGGGTGTTCTATGCCTTACTAGACTCTAACAGGCTCTATTAGGCTGTACTAGGCTCTTGTCAGCCCTGTAGCCCCTTTGCACTTGAGATTAACCAATGTGTCCACGGGCAATAGTTTTACATGAGTTTGTGTCCACCGGCAATAGTTTTACATGAACATTTCTAGGCTATAGTGCAGTGTTGCCCCGTACAACCTAACAGAGCCCAGCACAGCCCACCAGAGCCCATTGTAGCCCACCAGAGCCCAGCACAGCCCAGCACATTCCAGCACACCCAAGTCCAGCCCAGTGGGAGAATAGCCTATAGGGTATATGGGTAGTTAGATGACTGTACTAGGCTATAAAGGGCTGGGTCCGGCTGGAATAGGCTAAACTAGGGTGTTCTATGCCTTACTAGACTCTAATAGGCTCTATTAGGCTGTACTAGGCTCTTGTCAGCCCTGTAGCCCCTTTGCATTCGAGATTAACCACTGTGTACACGGGCAATAGTTTTACATGAGTTTGTGTCCACGGCCAATAGTTTTACATGAACATGTCTAGGCTATAGTGCAGTACTGCCTCGTACAGCCTAACAGAGCCCAGCACAGCCCACCAGAGCCCATTATAGTCCACCAGAGCCCAGCACAGCCCAGCACATTCCAGCACACCCAAGACCAGCCCAGTGGGAGAATAGCCTAGGTTATGGGGGTAGTTATACGACTGTACTAGGCTATAAAGGGCTGGGTCCAGCTGGAATAGGCTAAACTAGGGTGTTCTATGCCTTACTAGACTCTAACAGGCTCTATTAGGCTGTACTAGGCTCTTGTCAGCCCTGTAGCCCCTTTGCACTTGAGATTAACCAATGTGTCCACGGGCAATAGTTTTACATGAGTTTGTGTCCACCGGCAATAGTGTTACATGAACATTTCTAGGCTATAGCGCAGTATTGCCCTGTACAACCTAACAGAGCCCAGCACAGCCCACCAGAGCCCATTACAGCCCACCAGAGCCCAGCACAGCCCAGGACATTCCAGCACACCCAAGTCCAGCCCAGTGGGAGAATAGCATAGGGTATGGGGGTAGTTAGATGACTGTACTAGGCTATACAGGGCTGGGTCCGGCTGGAATAGGCTAAACTAGGGTGTTCTATGCCTTACTAGACACTAACAGGCTCTATTAGGCTGTACTAGGCTCTTGTCAGCCCTGTAGCCCCTTTGCACTTGAGATTAACCAATGTGTCCACGGGCAATAGTTTTACATGAGTTTGTGTCCACCGGCAATAGTTTTACATGAACATTTCTAGGCTATAGTGCAGTGTTGCCCCGTACAACCTAACAGAGCCCAGCACAGCCCACCAGAGCCCATTGTAGCCCACCAGAGCCCAGCACAGCCCAGCACATTCCAGCACACCCAAGTCCAGCCCAGTGGGAGAATAGCCTATAGGGTATATGGGTAGTTAGATGACTGTACTAGGCTATAAAGGGCTGGGTCCGGCTGGAATAGGCTAAACTAGGGTGTTCTATGCCTTACTAGACTCTAATAGGCTCTATTAGGCTGTACTAGGCTCTTGTCAGCCCTGTAGCCCCTTTGCATTTGAGATTAACCACTGTGTACACGGGCAATAGTTTTACATGAGTTTGTGTCCACGGCCAATAGTTTTACATGAACATGTCTAGGCTATAGTGCAGTACTGCCTCGTACAGCCTAACAGAGCCCAGCACAGCCCACCAGAGCCCATTATAGTCCACCAGAGCCCAGCACAGCCCAGCACATTCCAGCACACCCAAGACCAGCCCAGTGGGAGAATAGCCTAGGTTATGGGGGTAGTTATACGACTGTACTAGGCTATAAAGGGCTGGGTCCAGCTGGAATAGGCTAGAATAGAATGTTCTATGCCATACTAGAGTCTAATAGGCTCTATTAGGCTGTCCTAGGCTCATGTCAGTGCTGTAGCACCTTTGCACTTGAGATTAACCACTGTGTCCACGGGCAATAGTTTTACATGAGTTTATGTCCACCGGCAATAGTTTTACATGAAAATGTCTAAGCTATAGTGCAGTACTGCCCCGTACAACCTAACAGAGCCCACCACAGCCCACCAGAGGCCATTAAAGCCCACCAGAGCCCAGCACAGCCCAGCACATTCCAGCACACCCAAGTTCAGCCCAGTGGGAGAATAGCATAGGGTATGGGGGTAGTTAGATGACTGTACTAGGCTATACAGGGCTGGGTCCGGCTGGAATAGGCTAAACTAGGGTGTTCTATGCCTTACTAGACTCTAACAGGCTCTATTAGGCTGTACTAGGCTCTTGTCAGCCCTGTAGCCCCTTTGCACTTGAGATTAACCAATGTGTCCACGGGCAATAGTTTTACATGAGTTTGTGTCCACCGGCAATAGTTTTACATGAACATTTCTAGGCTATAGTGCAGTGTTGCCCCGTACAACCTAACAGAGCCCAGCACAGCCCACCAGAGCCCATTGTAGCCCACCAGAGCCCAGCACAGCCCAGCACATTCCAGCACACCCAAGTCCAGCCCAGTGGGAGAATAGCCTATAGGGTATATGGGTAGTTAGATGACTGTACTAGGCTATAAAGGGCTGGGTCCGGCTGGAATAGGCTAAACTAGGGTGTTCTATGCCTTACTAGACTCTAATAGGCTCTATTAGGCTGTACTAGGCTCTTGTCAGCCCTGTAGCCCCTTTGCATTTGAGATTAACCACTGTGTACACGGGCAATAGTTTTACATGAGTTTGTCCACGGCCAATAGTTTTACATGAACATTTCTAGGCTATAGTGCAGTATTGCCCCGTACAACCTAACAGAGCCCAGCACCGCCCACCAGAGCCCATTACAGCCCACCAGAGACCAGCACAGCCCAGGACATTCCAGCACACCCAAGTCCAGCCCAGTGGGAGAATAGCATAGGGTATGGGGGTAGTTAGATGACTGTACTAGGCTATAAAGGGCTGGGTCCGGCTGGAATAGGCTAAACTAGGGTGTTCTATGCCTTACTAGACTCTAACAGGCTCTATTAGGCTGTACTAGGCTCTTGTCAGCCCTGTAGCCCCTTTGCACTTGAGATTAACCAATGTGTCCACGGGCAATAGTTTTACATGAGTTTGTGTCCACCGGCAATAGTTTTACATGAACATTTCTAGGCTATAGTGCAGTGTTGCCCCGTACAACCTAACAGAGCCCAGCACAGCCCACCAGAGCCCATTGTAGCCCACCAGAGCCCAGCACAGCCCAGCACATTCCAGCACACCCAAGTCCAGCCCAGTGGGAGAATAGCCTATAGGGTATATGGGTAGTTAGATGACTGTACTAGGCTATAAAGGGCTGGGTCCGGCTGGAATAGGCTAAACTAGGGTGTTCTATGCCTTACTAGACTCTAATAGGCTCTATTAGGCTGTACTAGGCTCTTGTCAGCCCTGTAGCCCCTTTGCATTTGAGATTAACCACTGTGTACACGGGCAATAGTTTTACATGAGTTTGTCCACGGCCAATAGTTTTACATGAACATTTCTAGGCTATAGTGCAGTATTGCCCCGTACAACCTAACAGAGCCCAGCACAGCCCACCAGAGCCCATTACAGCCCACCAGAGACCAGCACAGCCCAGGACATTCCAGCACACCCAAGTCCAGCCCAGTGGGAGAATAGCATAGGGTATGGGGGTAGTTAGATGACTGTACTAGGCTATAAAGGGCTGGGTCCAGCTGGAATAGGCTAGAATAGAATGTTCTATGCCATACTAGAGTCTAATAGGCTCTATTAGGCTGTCCTAGGCTCATGTCAGCGCTGTAGCCCCCTTGCACTTGAGATTAACCAATGTGTCCACGGGCAATAGTTTTACATGAGTTTGTGTCCACCGGCATTAGTTTTACATGAACATTTCTAGGCTATAGTGCAGTACTGCCCCGTACAACCTAACAGAGCCCAGCACAGCCCACCAGAGCCCATTACATTCCACCAGAGCCCAGCACAGCCCAGCACTTTCCACAACACCCAAGTCCAGCCCAGTGGGAGAATAGCCTATAGGGTATGTGGGTAGTTAGATGACTGTACTAGGCTATACAGGGCTGGGTCCGGCTGGAATAGGCTAAACTAGGGTGTTCTATGCCTTACTAGACTCTAACAGGCTCTATTAGGCTGTACTAGGCTCTTGTCAGCCCTGTAGCCCCTTTGCACTTGAGATTAACCAATGTGTCCACGGGCAATAGTTTTACATGAGTTTGTGTCCACCGGCAATAGTTTTACATGAACATTTCTAGGCTATAGCGCAGTATTGCCCCGTACAACCTAACAGAGCCCAGCACAGCCCACCAGAGCCCATTACAGCCCACCAGAGCCCAGCACAGCCCAGGACATTCCAGCACACCCAAGTCCAGCCCAGTGGGAGAATAGCATAGGGTATGGGGGTAGTTATATGACTGTACTAGGCTATACAGGGCTGGGTCCGGCTGGAATAGGCTAAACTAGGGTGTTCTATGCCTTACTAGACTCTAACAGGCTCTATTAGGCTGTACTAGGCTCTTGTCAGCCCTGTAGCCCCTTTGCACTTGAGATTAACCAATGTGTCCACGGGCAATAGTTTTACATGAGTTTGTGTCCACCGGCAATATTTTTACATGAAAATTTCTAGGCTATAGTGCAGTATTGCCCCGTATAACCTAACAGAGTCCAGCACAGCCCACCAGAGCCCATTTTAGCCCACCAGAGCCCAGCACAGCCCAGCACATTCCAGCACACCCAAGTCCAGCCCAGTGGGAGAATAGCCTATAGGGTAGTTGGGTAGTTAGATGACTGTACTAGGCTATACAGGGCTGGGTCCGGCTGGAATAGGCTAAACTAGGGTGTTCTATGCCTTACTAGACTCTAATAGGCTCCATTAGGCTGTACTAGGCTCTTGTCAGCCCTGTAGCCCCTTTGCACTTGAGATTAACCAATGTGTCCACGGGCAATAGTTTTACATGAGTTTGTGTCCACCGGCAATAGTTTTACATGAAAATGTCTAAGCTATAGTGCAGTACTGCCCCGTACAACCTAACAGAGCCCAGCACAGCCCACCAGAGCCCATTACAGCCCACCAGAGCCCAGCACAGCCCAGCACATTCCAGCACACCCAAGTTCAGCCCAGTGGGAGAATAGCATAGGGTATGGGGGTAGTTAGATGACTGTACTAGGCTATACAGGGCTGGGTCCGGCTGGAATAGGCTAAACTAGGGTGTTCTATGCCTTACTAGACTCTAACAGGCTCTATTAGGCTGTACTAGGCTCTTGTCAGCCCTGTGGCCCCTTTGCACTTGAGATTAACCAATGTGTCCACGGGCAATAGTTTTACATGAGTTTGTGTCCACCGGCAATAGTTTTACATGAAAATGTCTAAGCTATAGTGCAGTACTGCCCCGTACAACCTAACAGAGCCCAGCACAGCCCACCAGAGCCCATTAAAGCCCACCAGAGCCCAGCACAGCCCAGCACATTCCAGCACACCCAAGTTCAGCCCAGTGGGAGAATAGCATAGGGTATGGGGGTAGTTAGATGACT
The DNA here is from genome assembly GCF_963280865.1 of Gymnoscopelus braueri. Classification (NCBI taxonomy): domain Eukaryota; kingdom Metazoa; phylum Chordata; class Actinopteri; order Myctophiformes; family Myctophidae; genus Gymnoscopelus; species Gymnoscopelus braueri. The sequence continues at coordinate 56,381,893 of NC_137611.1, read as the reverse complement.
GTACTAGGCTATACAGGGCTGGGTCCAGCTGGAATAGGCTAAACTAGGGTGTTCTATGTCTTACTAGACTCTAACAGGCTCTATTAGGCTGTACTAGGCTCTTGTCAGCCCTGTAGCCCCTTTGCACTTGAGATTAACCACTGTGTCCACGGGCAATAGTTTTACATGAGTTTGTGTCCACCGGCAATAGTTTTACATGAACATTTCTAGGCTATAGTGCAGTACTGCCCCATATAACCTAACAGCCCAGCACAGCCCACCAGAGCCCATTACAGCCCACCAGAGCCCAGCACATTCCAGCACACCCAAGTCCAGCCCAGTGGGAGAATAGCCTATAGGGTATGTGGGTAGTTAGATGACTGTACTAGGCTATACAGGGCTGGGTCCAGCTGGAATAGGCTAGACTAGAATGTTCTAGGCCTTACTAGACTAGAATAGGCTCTATTAGGCTGTACTAGGCTCTTGTCAGCCCTGTAGCCCCTTTGCACTTGAGATTAACCACTGTGTCCACGGGCAATAGTTTTACATGAGTTTGTGTCCATCGGTAATAGTTAATGCTGGCTGTGTACACATGTCCACTTCCAATAGTTTTGGAAAATAGCCTGCCACCCTGTGGAATTATGCTTGAACTGCAGAAAAGGACCCTAAATACAAAAAAAGGAAACAAAAATCATCCGTGGGACTGATGGGCGAACAAGTGGTATCCACACGCAGAGGGGGGCCCAGAAGACATTTTTTGTCCCCCCGGTGAATTTTCACGCCCCCACAGACTGTACAGTGGAACCCAGAAATTGGCCGTGTCCAAAGGGCATAGGGACTATGGCTCGTGGACACAAAACGCGATAAATGTAATAATAATAATAATAATAATAATAATAATAATAATAATAATAATAATAATAATAATAGCATATTCACCTTAATAAAGAATACAATGAATGCTCATAGGCTATAGTATTATGTTGCTTAATCGAAGTAAATCCACCGTGCGTAAAGACGTGAGTAGGCTACAGTCCTCCTAAGATCAGATATGGGAACAATTTAAGGATCTTGTGCGCACACTTTAATTAAGACGTGGGAACGACATAAGGATCTCGTGCTCACATTTTAATTGAGACGTGGGAATAACTTAAGGATCTCGTGCGCTCAAGTTAATAAGACATGGCCACACCATATGAGGTTACCACGACTTTCAAAACAAATCTGCACTATGTCCTCTTAGGGGTTCCGTACGAATGGAACATTTGGTTCCATTTCTACACTCTCAGAGTTAAATGAACACTGATGATACTACAGTGTAGATTGGGGGGTCCCAGAGCTCAAAATATTATCAAATGGGGGTCCGTGGCCTAATGCATATGAAATGCTGGGGGTCCTTGAAATTAAAACAGAGAATCACTGCTATAGGCTGCTATAGGTTCTTGGCATATGTTTTCAAATGGGGGTCCTGCACGCTAATATGTGTAAAGAAAAAGTATTTTGGCGTCTTTTGATTTGGGACTGACACTGAAAAAAAGTTTTTTCATCCCAGAACAAAAATCTAAGAATGGCTTCATTTTTCAAATGTTCTAGCCCACCAAAAAATCGGGAAGATAATACATTTTTCTGATATTCTGATTAGTATTTTGGCATTTTTTTATTTGGGACCGACAAAGAAAAAAGCTCTTTATTAGTGTGGCAACCAGACTATAGTACTCTGTGACATCTTTTCGGTGGCAAGAGCCACGAATGGAGGAGCGACGATCACCTTCCAAAAAGGGGACAATCGCATGGTCAACAGGGATGGTAGCAGGTTTGACATCCACGAGAGTGGTAACTTGTATTACTTGCCAACTGTTCAAGATAATGTGGATCAATGTAAAGTATGTCGTGATGTACAAACCTGGCACGAAATATTGGGTCACTGTAATTATGAATACGTGCAAAAATTACAAGGTGTAGTGAAAGGTATGGAGATCAAGGGGAGTGCGGTCAGACCAGCACATTTATGTGAAGTGTGCACAAAGGGCAAATTCACCCAGACGAGAAACAGGGAACCAGACAGAAGGGCTAAGAAACCCTTAGAATTAGTCCACACTGACCTAGCCGGTCCCATGCAAACAACTAGCATAGAGGGGCACAGATATGCCCAATCTTTTACTGATGACTACTCTGGTACCATGATGGTGTATTTTCTAAGGTCAAAAAGTGATGCAGTGCAGGCAACAGAACGGTTTCTGGAAGATACGGAGAAGTCAGGTGTCTCAGGTCAGATAACGGCACAGAGTACACAAGTAAAGACTTCCAGGCACTGTTAATAAAGAATAGAATTAGACATGAGACGTCTGCACCCTATTCGCCCCACCAAAATGGCACTGCAGAGAGAGGTTGGCGAACTCTCTACGATATGGGCAGGTGCTTACTGTTAGAAAGTAACTTACCAAATAAGCTTTGGAACTATGCTGTACAGACAGCGGCTCATGTGAGGAACAGATGCTACAGTAGATGTACTAAGAAAACGCCATACGAGCTGTTCGCAGGAAAAGAACCAAACATATCCAAACTGCAAAAATTTGGATCAGTGTGCTACGCTTACAAGCAACTAGACAAAGGGAAGCTAGACTCTAGGTGTGAGCAAGGTGTTTTTGTGGGTTATGATAAAAACAGCCCGCTTACCTGGTGTACTACCCAGAGAAAGAAAAGGTGCAAAAGCACAGATTGGTAAAGTTCACAACCAAAACGGTAACAGAAAAATAAACACAAACATGTGAGTCAGACATGGGGTATGGTGATGGGGAGCTACACCCCAAGGTTAATGACAACAGGGAAATTTGTGTTGATGACAAGGAAAATGTACCGGGTCAGGGTATACAGGGTGGTGTATCTGGGACTTTACCTGGACAGACTGAAAGCACACAGCCAGGTAGAGTCACTGAGACTGTAAACAGAAGGCACCCACAGAGAAATAGAATGAGACCAGTTCATCTACAAGACTATGAGTCTGAGGATGCAGTGGACAAACTGCAGACATGCGTGGACTCTTGCTACAGAGCAGTATGTGACATTCCTCAAACTTACAGAGCCGTAATGTCAAACAGGTCAAGGCAGTGGAAAAATGCCATGGATGATGAGGTGAAATCACTGGAGGAGAACGAGACCTTCAGCCTCACCCAGTTGCCACCAGGCAAACGGGCAGATGGGTCTATGCACTCAAAAGTGACATTGATGGATCAGATAAATTCAAGGCGAGGTTCGTAGCAAAAGGCTACAGTCAAAGACCAGGGACTGACTACGAAGAGACATTCTCACCCACAGCAAGACAAGTGTGAGAGTGATCATGCAAAAGGCAGCACAGGAGGACTTAGTCCTGCACCAGATGGATGTAAAGACAGCCTATTTGCATGCACCAATTGACTGCGAAATCTATATAGAACAACCAGAAGGTTATGTGAAAAAATCATCAACAGGTGAAAATCTAGTTTGCAAACTGCATAAGTCTCTCTATGGCCTGAAGCAGTCCGGTCGAAATTGGAATGCAATGTTACACACGTTTAACTGAGAATGGTTTTGTACAGAATCCTGCTGATTACTGTGTGTATACAAGAGAGAAACATGATGAGAAGGTGGTGTTAATTGTATGGGTTGACGATCTCATCATAGCAGCTAGCAACAAGGGTGTACTTAACAGTGTGAAACTGATGCTCACTGAAAGATTTCAAATGAAAGATCTGGGGAAATTGAAGTATTTTCTGGGAATTGATTTTGACCAAACAGAAGGCAAAGTCAAAATGTCACAAAAGAGATATGTGAAGAAAATTCTAGAGAGATTTGAAATGCAGGATTGCAGGGCCAGAGAGACCCCTTGTGAGCCCAAATTAGAGTACACAGAAGATGCATAAAAAATGATCCAAGAAGGTTCAGGGAAGCAGTTGCCTGACCCTTATCCACATGCACTAGACCAGACATCAGTTTCGTGGTTAGTAAGCTATCTCAGAACTTTGCTGAACCAACACTAGAACACTGGAATACAGTAAAACATGTGTTTAGGTACCTCAAAGGTACAGCAGAACAGGAGCTATGCTTCAAAAAGAATGAGACAGAGAAACTAGGTCTGAGAGTGTACAGTGATGCTGACTGGGCTTCAGATGTGACAGACAAGCGAAGCATATCAGGATATTGTGCCAGTCTAAGTGAAGGAAGTTCTCTGATCTCATGGAAGGCAAGAAAGCAAGCAACTGTTGCACTATCTACATGTGAGGCAGAATACCATTCAGCCATGCAGGAATGTATCTACCTAGAGCAGCTACTCAGGAATATTGACAAATACCAATATGCACAAACAAAAGTGTTTGAAGACAATCAAGGTACTAGCCAAAAACCCAGTGCACAGGCAAAGGTGTAAACACATAGATATCAAGTACCATTTCATAAGAGAAACTATAAGTAGTGGAAGAGTGATTTTGGAGTACTGTCCTATTGAGCAAATGATCGCAGATATACTGACAAAGCCAGCCACCAAGATGAAGCTAAAGAGTTTTGCTCAGGACATGTTTGGCACTTGAAAGTGCAGAGTGTTTTTGTTTACATGGGAAACCATGTGGTTGATATTTTATTTTCCTGATCTTTTTAAATTGTATTGTATTTTGTTAACCCAGTGAGCTAAGTGCGAGTGTGGGTGTTAAGTTTTGTTATTTGATGGCGCCCTTACTCTGTCTATTACGGTAGCCTATTGTATTGTGTTGCACAACTTGTACAGGGCTTACGGTACGCTCAGGATGTGACGCCATCACGTTCTCAGTGAGCGCGCCAGATCATTCCAGAGGGAAAAGTGTAAACAGCTGAGCGCTATGCCAGCAGGCTAAAGATACTAAAAGAGTTACTTTTGCTCATTCTCCATTACGCATGGACACTGTGCGCCACAGCTCGAATGCTTGACAACAAACGCGGAATCCGATCCGCACCGAACTCGAATCGCACGTCGTGCGAAAATTCTAGTTTGTCTTTGTTTTTCTTAATTCATCTGGAATCTAAAAGCCTGAATGGTTATATTTGAAATGTCAGTCATCTTTTATTCATCCTTTTTCATCAAAACAAAGAAGTCACTTGACCGCGTGTCAAATCACGTGGTCTTTGTCCTTCAAGATAAAAGTTGTAGTCTAATATGCAAGCAATAGGATCTACAGACAGACAGACAGACAGACAGACAGACAGACAGACAGACAGACAGACAGACAGACAGATAGATAGATAGATAGATAGATAGATAGATAGATAGATAGATAGATAGATAGATAATCAAGTGTCTTGCAGGAAAAAAAATGGGCCATACTGCATAATCTATAATAGGCTATACTGTATATCTTACAATAAATGCACCAAATCTCTGTATGTATGTCTGTAATCCCAAAAAAATCTCAATAACCGTTCAACCGCCCAACTTCAAATTCGCCACACACGTCACAGACGACCCGAGGGAGTGCGGTACCCAGCGCTGAGTCGGTCGGATAGGCGGTGGTCCAGAACCAACACAAAAGGCTATGGGTTGATTTGGCAAATTCCACACACCTGCCATTTGATTACTTAGTCAGTCCACTTTCCACAGTCAGTTTGCACACAGCCAGTTTCACACATTCTCCTCAGACCCACTGCACAAGGACTTTCCAGAACTGTCCACACCCCCCCATACGCCCATATATGGCCATACCCATATATGGGCATATACTGATAACATCAGGGATCTCCATATATCGGCATAAAAGGGACACGGATTTCCATATATGACCATAAAGGGGACACAGACAGACAGACAGACAGATACAGAGATCTCCATATATGGGCACAGGTTTGCGCTCATAATTCCGACATCCCACTACTCCGACTACGTAGCTTCCGCGTGCGGTTAGGGTTAGGGTTAGGTATAGGGTTAGTAACCGTCGGAAAGCCGACATGTAACCGTGTCACACTTTGTCCCAGTGTGGGTAGGATATGGCACAATTAATGGAACCGAACACAGTCCGTAGGTGCAAAACAAGTGCATTATTTGCCCTTTTTAGAAAGTCCCAGGGAAAAAACAATACATCACAAACTCTACACAATACTGGCCAGATTGGCTCTAGGTCTGCTCCCTACGGCAGCCCTTCACTGACTACCTGGGCAGTGGTAGGCACCCTTCTTTAAAGGCTAAGCCCCTCCCACTGGACCATACCAATCCTAATTGACTCAATCAATTTACACAAAACCAGTTATTTCAACTATGTCCAAAGACATTATACTTCACATTTAACACATTAAAGTGTCCTCACATTACCACATTTCCCACAATAATAATAATCCATAATAACAATTAGCATAACCCATTTTACTCAAACCCACAGTTGGTATGGTGCAGCAGGTATGGACTGAGCATGCTCACTACAAACAGACAGGCACTATAAAAGGCTGCCTGCAGCTACACTCGGGTCCTTCGTCACTGCCCAGAACCAGGAAGCACTGTGGTAAGAGAAAGAAAAAACTGTCAAACATTTGCCAAAAGAACATTCCCTGCGACTTAAAAATAAAGAACAATTTTACCCTTTAACCCTGTGTTGTGTGAAATCATTTAAGTCATAAGTGAAAAGAACAATAATACAGGAAACATACTAAAAGCTGTTAACTGGAGTTTAGTGTGTGCACCAACCAAACTATCCTAGCATGCTACCTGGCTATTGTGTGTATGGTGTATTGTGTGGTTATGATGTGGTGTCAGTGGCAGGGTGAACTGGCGCAGCCGTGGTGGTAAACCTGGACAGGTAGTCCGCCAATAGGTTGTTCTTGCCAGATTTGTGCCGAATCCTGAAACTGAAGGGTTGTAAATCAAGGTACCATCTCGTGATCCTAGCATTGCGATCCTATAAGGCCTAACAGAGACCTCACCTGTCGTTTGGTGCGTGGGCGCTCTGCATTGCGGATGGCTTCGACTTTGTCCACGAGAGGGCGAATGTATCCCCCTCCCAACTGGAATCCGAGATACTGGACCTCACTCTTGGCCCACCCACACTTTTGAGCATTGAGGGTCAAATCTGCTCTTTCGATGCTCGTCAGGATCTGTCGCAGGTGTTGGAGATGGTCCTCCCAAGAATAGCTGAAGATGACCATGTCATCCAGGTAAGACTCACCATCTTCCTCCTGGACCTGACGCACCAGTAACACTTCAGCAGGTGGAACCTCACGCTCCTTCCACTCTTTGAGGAGGTTGATATGGTAGACCTGGGTTGCTTTCCCCTTGTCTGCATGAGCCACCTCATACGTCACTGGTCCCATCTTCTTCAGCACCGGATAGGGCCCCTGCCATTTTGCCAACAGTTTGTTACTGCACGTTGGGAGTAAGAGTAGGACTTTTTGACCAGGTTTCAGCTCCCTCTGCCGAGCCCTTTTGTCATACCAGCACTTCTGCTTCTGCTGCGTCCTCTCCAGGTTATCTTTTGCCTCCTCCCGGTACTTCTCCAGGCGGTCACGCATTTGGAGTACATAGGACAGGATTCCCTCCGGCGCTGGGGTTTTGGTTGCCTCCCACTCCTTCCTCAAGAGATCCAGTGGTCCCTGCACCGGCCATCCATAAAGCAGCTCGAAGGGGGAAAATCCAGTTGATGCTTGTGGCACCTCCCTGTAGGCAAACAAGACAAATGGTAACCACTTATCCCAGTCTCGGCCGGTATCAGAGACAAACTTACGCAACATCTGCTTCAAGGTTTGATTGAAACCATCAGTCTCGGGATGGTATGGAGTAGTTCGAATGCCTCTGATGCCCACTTCCTTCTGCAGCTGTTTCATCAGGCCAGACGTGAAGTTGGTACCTTGGAGGGTAAGGATCTCCTCAGGGACCCTTACACGGGAGAAAAGCTGGACAAGTGCACCGATTATCTTTGGTGTCTTTATGCTGCGGAGAGGAAAAGCTTCTGGGAATCGAGTGGCATAGTCACAGATAACGAGTATGTACTGGTAACCAGAGCTGCTCTTCTTCAGTGGACCAACCACATCCATGGCTATGTGCCGGAAAGGGGTGCTGACGATCAGTAATGGGTGTAATGGAACCTGCTTGGGTTGGCTGTGTGTGGTGATTTGACACTCTGGACATGTGGTGCAGAAATGCTTAACATCAGTATACATAGAAGGCCAGTAAAACCGTGACCCCAACCTGTATGTATGTTTTCTGCTGCCCTTGATGACCTGTCCATGGTACTGTATGTGCCAGATGTAAAACAAGGGGCCTACAACTGGTTGGTACAACTAGGCGTTTACCTGCATCCCCCATTACATACAGAATGTCATTTTCAACCATGAAATGTGGACCAGAGAGTTTGTTTCCCTCCCCATCCTCAACATGCTTGTACAAGAAAGACAGAGAAGGATCAGACATTTGCAATTGGCGTATGTCATTTGGAATGTCCCAATTGACACTTAGAGGCTCAGGATAGGTCTCTAGACTCTCTGCCTTATGGAAGGTTCCTTCCATTTTCTCAATGCGGCGTTGACGCCGTGGTTTTCTTGGGCCTTTGGAACCACCCTCACACAGATCACCATCAAGATCTGGGAGGGGCTCCAGGCCAGCTTTAACCTGGGACCTTGTGACCACAGCACACATTTCAATTTTATTTTCGTGCGCTGCAATTAGATCCCGCAAAATTGGCATATCCCTCCAATCAACGGATAAATGGTCAATAATCCCCACCTGTAGCAAAAATGCCTGCCCATCTACACAAATGGTAACCTCAGAGGTGGGGTATGATTTCTGATCCCCGTGCACACATTCAATGTCAGTTTTGTTCCCATAGTCTGATAGTCAATACCACTGTCGGGCAGATAGCATTTCTTAATCAAAGACATAGAACTTCCACTATCCAACAACGCTAACATTTGTATCCCATTAACAGTCACTGGTTGAAATGAGGCATCTTCTGACTTCATGGTGCGTAATTCTCTAGACACCGCCTGACGGGGCACATAACAGTAACCAGACAGTTTCGTTTTCTTAAGTGGGCAGTCTGAGGCCTTGTGGCCATCTGAAAATGTTTTGTGCCATGAGGGAGCCCCATACCAGATCTGTGGTGTTAGTGTTTAAAAAATCCTTGTAGATCGGCTATTTTCAATGTATACAGTAAAGGTTTAAAGTGCTCATAATGGCCTAGTGCAAGTCTTCAATAGGGGTCCGCGACCCCTAGGGGGTCCGCGAGGTACTGCAGGGGGTCCGCGAAATTGTTGCTTGATTAGACAATAAAAAAAAATAATAATAAAAAAAAAAATATATATATATATATATATATATATACAAATATTTTTTATATATATTATTTAATTTTTTCAAAAATATCCATTTGTCTTCATATATTTTTTAAACATTTTCCACATTTATGTATTAAGTAAATGATATCTATAAATGATTGTCCATTTTGAATAGCTTGTATACATGATTATTGTGCAATTGACAGATTTTGTTCTCAGTTAATAAGGTATGTTTATAAATGGCAGTGCGGCCACCCTACTCACTGTACCCTGTACATGTATGTTTAAAACAAAAGCATGAATATATTTATCTGTCTATTATTTTTAATAGCTTAGTATTGATGCCTAATAAGGTCACCAGAGATTTCGACCCAGGACGATTCGACCCGGACCATTCGACCCGCTTTCGACCCGCTTGGACCTGACATTTCGACCCGGACCGCGAGAGAGAGAGACAGAGAGAGAGAGAGACAGAGACGTAATAATAATAATATGTACATTGATTTACCAAACAATTATTATTTGTCTGTCAGGGTGAAACAAGCCCAAAGGCTTTCAAGCACAGCCATTGAGATAAAGTATAGTTTTGGACCATGACCGAGGCGCGCCGAATCAGCAGACCTTGAGGCCAAGGAGTCGCGCCCGAGCGCCTCCAGGCGCGAGTGCCCGCGACGACCGGCCGATGGTCTGCTATTCGACTAAGCGCCGTCCGAGTTATGTACCGATAGGCACAGAATCGTAAATAATATTGGTGGGGACTGCGTTATACAAACGCAGCACACTCCCAGCTGCAGCTCCGCGGAGCTGTAAGGCATACATTATTATTTCATTTAGAAAAGAAGGTTTACAAAAAAACTTCTTTAAAAAAAAGTATGCAACTGGGGGAGCATGCTTACAATATTTACTCTTAAATATACTCAGGACCTCACCGTCACCTTGTACCTTCAGGACCTCACCACCGTCACCTTGTACTCTACAACCCTCTAGGGGTTACACAGATAATTCGACCCGGTAAATTTGGGTCGAGCTGACTCAAATTCGCGGCTGGGCGAATTGTCCTGGGTCGAAATCTCTGGTGACCCCTAATAACATGTATGTTTATGAAACACAATTGTATACATAATTATACAATATATGTTGCCCCCGCCCCCACCCTACGAGGTAGGGGGTCGAGGTAGGGTAGGGGGTCCCTGCTCCATCTCCCCATCAGTTTGGGAAAACGTTGAAGACCCCTGGCCCCCGGTGCTTCTTTTGGGCTTGTTTTCCTAGACCTGGTTGCTTATTTCTCTCACACAATCTGGCAACACTGCCAGAGACGATTTTTATACAGTCTATGGACGATACATGCCGCTGTTTAGATGCCTCAATAAAATCACACAGTGTGCTAAAAAAATCCGAATTGATTGGATAAAAACCTGTGATATGTTTTCTTTCATATTCCTGAACCGAATATCTGACAAAGGACACAATCGTTAAGAAATAGTGTTTGTTCACAAGCTGGTCCAGCTGTCTGCCATAGACTTCATTGTATTTCACCAAACTTCCTGTTCCCGTTTTGGCTCCCATGCGCATCAATGGCGTCTGCCATGCAAGCAATGGCGTCGGCCCGCCCCCTAGGCTGTCCCTTCCTTCTTTTCTAATTTCCTTGCCAGAACCAGGAAGCACTGTGGTAAGAGAAAGGAAAAACATTCCCTGCAGCTTAAAAATAAAGAACAATTTTACCCTTTAACCCTGTGTTGTGTGAAATCATTTAAGTCATAAGTGAAAAGAACAATAATACAGGAAACATACTAAAAGCTGTTAACTGGAGTTTAGTGTGTGCACCCACCAAACTATCCTAGCATGCTACCTGGCTATTGTGTGTATGGTGTATTGTGTGGTTATGATGTGGTGTCAGTGGCAGGGTGAACTGCCACAGTCAACACCCCCCCATACGCCCATATATGGCTATACCCATATATGGGCATATACTGATAACATCAGGGATCTCCATATATCGGCATAAAAGGGACAAGGACAGACAGAGATTTCCATATATGACCATAAAGGGGACACAGACAGACAGATGGACAGATACAGAGATCTCCATATATGGGCACAGGTTTGCGCTCATAATTCCGACATCCCACTACTCCGACTACGTGGCTTCCGCGTGAGGTTAGGGTTAGGGTTAGGGTTAGGTATAGGGTTAGTAACCGTCGGAAAGGCGACATGTCGGAAAGTCGACATGTAACCGTGGGCACAAAAGACAGACGGTAAAACGGGTGCTATGACAAAATAGCATATAACAGGTATTGCATAACAGGGTGGGGCATGCATTCCCTATTTTCATTGTTCCCAACTTGCATCGTTCCCAAGTAGGCCGGTGACCGACGGGCACAGGTCTAGTCTCATAAAAAAAGAAAATCTCCCAACTTGATTCCATTTTCTCCTCATTTAGTGTTGAGGCCCTTGGCCGATATGCTACTGACCACAGTTCACTATGAGGTCCTGCTCACTGCTGGGCCTATGGATCACCAGGCTCAAAGTTTAGTGCTGATACTAAGCCCTTCAACTGCATCCTCCATGCCATGTCTGATGTCCTGGGGGGTTCTCTGCCAAGTCAATGGCACCAGCTGAGGCAGCTGACTTATTGTCTCCGCCAGGCCGAAAGGCATGGCGAGAGAGTATGTTTTCGCCCCTGTCCGTCCGTCCGTCCGTGTGTCCGTGTGTCCGTGTGTCCGTCCGTCCGTCCTGTCTGTGTGTTACCACCAAATCTCCGGCACCGTAGGCCCGGTCGCTGCGAAACTGTGCACACACACTCCCTGGATGCCAATTCAGAACCTCTGCCTCAAATTTTTCACATGGGCCTGTTATAGCGCCACCAGGAGGCCGATTTGTGCAAAACCCATTTTTTCCCATTACTCCTACAGTTTTTAACCAAACCTCATGCAAATCGGTACACAGTATCTCTATAGTCATGTGATCAACCCTGATCTGTCCGATTTCCCATATTCCATCCTCATTGGCTAAGGTTACCATCCAAAGTTTGCAGGATTGGTCCGTTTTGAACAAACTGCCTCAAATCATGAACGCAGCTTGCCATTTGCATAAAATTGCACACGCACATTCCCACTAGGCCGAGGAAGAAATGGCACTTAAAACTTTTCACATCAGCCTCATGGTGGCGCTATAACAGGCCGATTTGCATTTTTAACTATAACTGCACCGATCTGCGTGAAACTTTGCACGCCTACTCCCTAGAGGCCAAGGAAAAACATCTGCACTGCATTTTTCACATCTGCTTTTTACAGCGCCACCAGGAGGCCGACTTATGTCAAATACATTTTTGGATATTAATCCTTCAGATTTTATCCAAACATCACACAAATCGGTACACAGTATCTCTATAGTCATGTGATCAAGACGCATCTGTCCGATATTTCATATTCCATCCTGATTGACTAAGGTTGACTTCCAAAGTTTGCAGGATTGGTCCGTTTTGAACAAAATGTATGAAATCATGAACGCGGCGTGCGATTTCCGTGAAAATTTGCACGCACATTCCCACTAGGCCGAGGAAGAAATGCCACCCTTTTCACATTGGCCTATTATAGCGCCACCAGGAGGCCACAATAACTTACCTGACCTGGCGGAGACCTGTGCTCCGAGGAGCACTTTTTCTAGTTTGTTATATTCCTCAAATGAATCGCGGTTTACTTAATATTATACAGATTCTGATTTGCCACTGGAGTCCACATTAGTTGTGGGTCTCTAGGGACAAAACCATGAACACTCCAAAACCTGAACAAACTAGCACACCCCAGTCTGAAGTGAACATGAAGTGGCTTGATAAAATAAATAATAATAATAATAATCTACTAATAATTTAGGCATTTAGCAGACGCTCCAGAGCAACTTTCAAAGTGCAAGATCAGAGTAAATGTCACGAACCCTACAGGGTAAATGGTCACATAAGTAGAGTCCAAATTAAAACTATTTAGTGCTGGAGGTGTGAGCTAGGGCTAGGGGGTGAGGTGAGGTGCATGTACTGTAGTGATACAAGGAGAAAAGAGTGCTAGGGGATGAGGTGGGGTGAGGTGAAGTCTGAAGAGGTGAGTTTTCATACTGTGGTGGATAATGGGGAGTGAGTCTAGTCCTGACTGAGAGGCGAGGTCAGATGTCATTCCACAACTTGGAGGCCACAGAGAGGAGACCACTGGGCTGGAGGTTGAGGTGTTTCAGGGAGCAGTAGCAGTTGTAGCCCCTAGCCCTAGCAGATCAGTAGTATTAGTGGCATAATTTACAGTAAAGTAGTAATAGTAGCAATAGCAGCAGTAGGAGTGGTAGCCTACTAGTAGGCCTAGTAACACTAGCAATAGCTGCAAAAACTGTAGTAGTGGGAGAGATGGGAGAATGAATGTAGAGAGGGGTGGACTTATAGGGGGAGAGGTCATTCCACAGCTTGGGGGCAAGGAGGGAGAAGAGTATAGGACACTTGGAGTGATGGCCAGGGTTTTTTATGTAATTAGTCTACTTGCCAGCCCATAGAGCCCCATTGTTAAACCGGAAATGTTGAGTACACCAACGTTTTATGTTAGAAATGTTGAGTATGGGTCCCCAGCATGTGGAAACTGCCGGATGCTAACTTGCATATGTTGAGCAATTTTCAGAATTAGCGTAATTAGCTTTTATTAGCATAATCACCTATATGGACAATATTTCAGCAATAGTCCCGGGCCATAGGGATATTTTCGCGCTAATCAGTCTTAAATGCACCAAATTTGGCCCAGATGTAGCCCAGGGCATGCTCTAATGATTTAGCTAGGGCGCCCGAGCGGGCGACCTTTGGGGTCGCCATAGCGGCCAAATCCAAAATGGCCGCCATGTAAAACGGTTTTGGCTGTAACTTTCGAACCAGATGAGCTACAAATACAAACTTGGTGTCTATTTCATGTTTTTTGACGATTGCAAACACATAGGAATGCTTATCATTACGATTGGGTGTGCCTGGAAACCTAATTTGCATATTTCCAAGATGGCGGCTATGTGAAAACGATAACTTTGGACACTTTTGGCAAACTTGCTGTCTATTTTATGTTTTTTAAGCATTAGAAACATATGAAATGCTCCGATGTTCTGATTGCATCCATCTAGAGCACTCTAATTTACTTATTAACAATATCAACACTATCTCCAAAAAGGTATTCAACATTTTCACCCAGAACACTTTTAGGAACAACCTTAATAACCAACCTTTGTATGTTACACATATAATGTATTTGAAAGATAGAACAATAGAGTGCAGCACATTCCTATTGATATAGATAGGAGTATATGAAACAATCTTACAATTAATGCACAAAAACTCTGTACGTGCAAACATACGTCGGTCTATAGTTAACGTATCTCGAGAATTGTCCAAACGACCAACTTCAAACTTGGCACGCGGGTCGCCGCTGATCCCAGGGACATTTATATGACCGGCGTCAAGTTGGTTGGATAGGCGGTTGTCCAGAACCACCGATCCAAACGATATGCCTCTCTCTGAAGACGGGGAGGGTGCCGCAACTGTGGCAATCTTCCTGCATTGTACCGGTGCCTAAGAAAAGTCGCACCTCGTGACTACAGGCCAGTGGCTCTGACATCAAACGGCATGAAGACCTTTGAGCGTCTGGTACTGAATCAACTGAGACCGATGGTGAGTGAATACCTCAACCCCCTTCAGTTTGCATACCAGGCGGACATTGGGTTTGATGATGCCATCATCTACATGCTAAACAGGGCATTCACACACCTTGACACCCTGGGCAACACAGTCAGAATCATGTGTTTTTACTTCAACACTATCCAGCCACAACTGCTTGCTGAGAAGCTTGCGTTGATGATGTGGACCACGGCTTGGTGGCATGGATCACAGACCTCTCGGGCAGACCGCAGTATGTGAGACTGCAGGGTTGTCAGTCGGAGGTGCTGGTGAACAACACGGCTGTCCCCAGGGCACAGTGCTGTCACCTTTCCTGTTCACCCTATACACATCTGACTTCCGATCAACTCCAAGACATGTCCCCTACAGAAGTTCTCAGATGACACTGCGGTGGTCAGCTGCATCTCAGGTGACAACACTGTTGAGTACGATAGCATGGTGAAGGACTTTGTGGACTGGAGCGAGGCAAACCGCCTCCGGCCCAATGCAAGCAAGACCAAGGATGATGGTGGTGGACTATGGCACGACCAAGAGGGTACCTCCGGTCCCCAGCACCATAAATGCTGAGGTGGTGGAGATTGTAGCCAACTACAAGTTTCTAGGAGTGCACCTGAACAGGTTGTTCGACTGGTCTGACATACTCTAATGTAGGAGCAGGCTGTTCTTCCTGAGAAGACTCAGATGTTTTGGCATGTGCAACAGGATGCTGCAAATAGCTGGTGAGGAAGGTGGGGACGTGGGGACCTCACTGTAGGGGGTGGCTAAGGTGCGTACAGTGAGGAGGCTGGACACCATCATGGCAAACACCTCCCTCTCCCTTCACAAGGATATATTGGGGCATCCCGGGGTAGATCTACCCCGGGTAGACCCCGGGTGGAAGTGTTTGAGACATGTCTTTTGTGCAGGTAGCTATGAGGATTTACAACGAGACACACGTTGGTCGCTCTGCCAGGTCAACTGTCTATAAAGAATACATCACATGGATGCACCTGGGACGTATCATCAGTGTTGTAGCCTGGATAGGGTGTTTCGGGTCTCGCAACATACACTTACAGCTACCCTCGCCCCAACTTACGTCCCAGGTAGCTACCCACGGTCAGTCCTATAGGGAAAGACAGGGCCACTCAGTCCGCTTCTCTGGAACTACTCTGCCGGAACTCGGGGAGGCTCTGGCACGTGGAGGGACTAGGCTCTGTGGGTTGTCTCCTGGCCGGGCTCCTCCTTCGTCTCACCAGGTCCAGGACCTGAGTGCTGTACCAGATCCGCTGCACCAGATCCGCTGCACCAGATCCGCTGCAACACCCCGATCCAAACATTTCCTTCTGTCGTGATGGTTCCTTGGGCCGGTTTGCTTGCATGGCCCTCATAAAGGCCTCACCGTGGGTTTGTTGGGCTTCTTCCTCACGGAAGACACAGGCTGGGGGAGCTAACCCATACTGCTCCCGGTCATATAACTTGGAATAAAAGATATACCAAGGACTCTGACCTCTAATTACACTTAGATAGTTATTGTACTGATTGCACTGTGGACACTTTGTCACTTTTCTTTGCATTGCAGTGATTGTACTGGTTGCACGGTTTGACAGGACACTGTGGTGTTATTGTTATTTTTCTGCATAGTGCAGGATAGTTTGTACAGGTGTATACTTTTGTTCTTTAGTGATGGTGCATGTTATGTCTTACCTTTGTATTGCTGTATACATTCCTTACTCTGTATCTGTAACTATGAAACTCTGACTGCTGTGCTGCCTCTGGGTGACTGAAATTCCCCTGTGCGATCAATAAAGGTATATATCTATCTATGCCCATATATGGGCCTGCCCATTGTGCTTATATGTTGTAGTCTGGACCCCTCATTGTTGGTGAGGCATCCTCACATCCATATAATCAGGTGCTACTGTGAGATCCAGTGTTGCCTTCCTCCGCCCATGCACTCTTTTCCCATGGCCCAGGAAGGCTGATGTAGTATCACATCCTGCTAGCGCATGGAAGAGAGGAAAAGCCGGAGTTTGTTACACCTCATTATGTGGATGTGAGGAACATTGAGGTTCTACACAACAAACCTTGTTGTGTGGTGCGTGGAGCCCCCCCGCACCGCATTTACATTTTTATTTTTATTGTTTAATATACTCTAGTCTACTGGCTATTATCTGTATCAATAGGGATGTGCGCCACTCCATTTTTCTATTGTTTCAGTAAAATTGTATGTGTAACATACATAGGTTGCTTTTTTTAGGTTGTTGATAGTGGTCATATTGGTAATAAGCTAATTATAGTGCTCTAGATAGATTTAATAATTAATCGGAGCATTCCAATGTGTTTCTAATGCTTAAAAAAAACATAAAATCGACACCAAGTTTGCCAAAAGTGTCAAAGGTTAAGTTTTCACATAGCCACCATCTTGGAAATATGCAAATTAGGGTTTCAGACACACCCAATCGTAATGATAAGCATTCCAATGTGTTTGCAATGGTCAAAAACATGAAATAGACACCAAGTTTGTATTTGTAGCTCATCTGGTTCAAAAGTTACAGCCAAAACCGTTTTACATGGTGGCCATTTTGGATTTGGCCGCTATGGCAACCCCAAAGGTTGCCCGCTCGGGCGCCCTAGCTAAATCATTAGAGCATGCCCTGGGCTACATCTGGGCCAAATTTGGTGCATTTAAGACTGATTAGCGCGAAAATATCCCTAAGGCCCGGGACTATTGCTGAAATATTGTCCATATAGGTGATTATGCTAATAAAAGCTAATTACGCTAATTCTGAAAATTGCTCAACATATGCAAGTTAGCATCCGGCAGTTTCCACATGCTGGGGACCCATACTCAACATTTCTAACATAAAACGTTGGTGTACTCAACATTTCCGGGTTCACATTCTGGCAAGCGGACTATAAGGGACAAACAGACTTAATGTTTTAGCTGATCTAAGGAAGGGAGGATGGATGGAGTGGAGGATGGATGATGGGATGATGGAAGAGAGGAGGGAGGGCTAAATGGAAGGAGGGTGGAATGGAGTGAGAGAAGATACAAATATGGATGGAGGGATAAATGAATAAAGGCTGGCGGGAGGAGACCGGAAGTCAACTGGAGCTAAGCTGATGTATATGTCTTATTTGGCATTCCAGGTGTAGTAGGCTGCTAACTACAACCCACACCAGTGGGGGATTGGGGCAGGCACTCTCGGGGCAGCTGGTGTGTGATGGTTCTGATGTTTTATTCATTTATTATAATTTTTCTAAGACTGCAAAACAATTGTGTAACATGAGACTTAAAATAAATAGCTTTAGATGATTTTAGTGTGCTAGTTTGTTCAGGTTTTGGAGTGTTCATGGTTTTAATGTCCCTAGAGACCCACAACTAATGTGGATTCCAGTGGCAAATCAGAATCGGAAGAATTTGTATAATAAGTAAACCGCGATTCATTTGAGGAATATAAACAAATACGCCTCAGCTGGTGCCATTGACTTGGCAGAGAACCCCCCAGGACATCAGACATGGCATGGAGGATGCAGTTGAAGGGCTTGAAGCACTAAACTTTGAGCCTGGTGATCCATAGGCCCAGCAGTGAGCAGGACCTCAAAGTGAACTGTGGTCCGTAGAATATTGGCCAAGGGCCTCAACACTAAATGAGGAGAAAATGGAATCAAGTTGGGAGATTTTCTTTTTTTATAAGACTAGATCTGTACCCGTCGGTCACCGGTCTACTTGGGAACGATGCAAGTTGGGAACAATGAAAATAGGGAATGCACACCCTATTATGCAATACGTGTTATACCCGTTGTCATAGCACCCGTTTTACCGTCTGTCTGTCTGTGTCCCTTTTGTGCCCATATATGGAGATCTCTGTATCTGTCTGTCTCTCTGTCTGTCTGTGTCCCTTTTATGGCCATATATGGAAATCTCTATGTCTGTCCTTGTCCCTTTTATGCCGATATATGGAGATCCCTGATGTTATCAGTATATGCCCGTATGGCCATATCAGAATCAGAAGAATCAGTTTTATTGTCACATCACAGGTTTACAAGGTGTGGGCGTATGGGGGGGGTGTTGACAGTTCTGGAAAGTCCTGGCGCAGTGGGTCTGTGGAGAATGTGGGAAATTGGCTGTGTGCAAACTGACTGTGGAAAGTGGACTGACTAAGTAATCAAATGGCAGGTGTGTGGAATTTGCCAAATCAATCCATAGCCTTTTCTGGCGGTTCTGGACCACCGCCTATCCGACCGACTCGACGCTGGGCACTGCACTCCCTCGGGTCGTCTGTGACGTGTGTGGCGAATTTGATCTGTCTGACTGTCTGTCTGTCTGTCTGTCTGTCTGTCTGTAGATCCTATTGCTTACATATTAGACTACAACTTTTATTTTGAAGGACAAAGACCACGTGATTTGACACGTGGTCACGTGACTTCTTTGTTTTGATGAAAAAGGATGAATGAAAGATGACTGACTTTTCAAATATAACCATTTCAGGCTTTTATATTCCAGATGAATTAAGAAAAACAAAAACAAATAAAGAGCTTTTTCTTTTGTCGGTCCCAAATCAAAAAATGCCAAAATACTAATCAGAATATCAGAGAAATTGAGCATTTTCCTGATTTTTTTGTGGGCTAGAAAATTGGAAAAATGAACCCATTCTTGATTTTTTGTTCTGGGATGAAAAAATGGCAAAACACTTTTTTAAGAGCTTTTTTTCAGTGTCAGTCCCAAATCAAAAGCCGCCAAAATACTAATCAGAATATCAGAAAAATTGAGCATTTTCCAGATTTATTGGGAGACAAGAAAAGTTTAAAAATTAAGCAATTTTGTATCCTTTTATGAAACCCATGTCTACAATACATACATTATAAACATACTTACAATGCATTATGCTCTGCTCATAGCACAGTATCATTTTGTCTGAAGCATTCATAATGTGTTATAACAATACATGATAGAACATTTTATAATGACTTCTAAGGTCAATTATCATAATACTACATAATAACTGGTAAGTCACCAACTTGTTGTTTTGGCAAGGATCATAGTTTATTATATTTCTCATAGTTGTAATGCATCATAATAATTGTATAATGTGTTATCACTGTTATGATGCATAGTGTTATCATAAGTCAATATAAGTGAGTAGTATAGTAGGGCACCATTGTTGCTAAATACTAAGCTAAGATGCTAATGCTAATGCTAACATGCTAATTCTAATGCTAATGCTAATATGCTAATAGTGTTAGCATGACGTCACAAATCATGACGTCACAGGGCACTTTCCAGTACCAAACCCTACCGCTAGGGGAAATAGTGGCAAGATTGAGCACATTCCTGAAATTCCTCACATTCTTGACATCCTCGACATTCCATAATTCATAATTCTGAATCCATAATTAATATTTTCAGATTGATTATTTCCTCTTTCTCTCTGTGCTGTGTGTGTGTGTGTGTGTGTGTGTGTGTGTGTGTGTGTGTGTGTGTGTGTGTGTGTGTGTGTGTGTGTGTGTGTGTGTGTGTGTGTGACTCTGTGAGTGGTGATGGGGGGCTGTGAAGGCAGCAATAGATTTTTATGGTCCCCAGGTGCGGTGACTGAAGACAGAAATAGATTTCATGGTCCCCACTCCCCAGAGGGCACCGTGCGGCACCAAAACCTACCCCTAGGGGGGCTAGGGGGGTGTGAAGGCAGAAAT
Organism: Gymnoscopelus braueri; assembly: GCF_963280865.1. Classification (NCBI taxonomy): domain Eukaryota; kingdom Metazoa; phylum Chordata; class Actinopteri; order Myctophiformes; family Myctophidae; genus Gymnoscopelus; species Gymnoscopelus braueri. Next base: position 56,361,297 of record NC_137611.1, on the reverse strand, counting down.
AGATTTTTATGGTCCCCAGGTGCGGTGACTGAAGACAGAAATAGATTTCATGGTCCCCACTCCCCAGAGGGCACCGTGCGGCACCAAAACCTACCCCTAGGGGGCTAAGGGGCTGTGAAGGCAGAAATAGATTTTTATGGTCCCCAGGTGCGGCGACTGAAGACAGAAATAGATTTCATGGTCCCCACTCCCCAGAGGGCACCGTGCGGCACCAAAACCTACCCCTAGGGGGCTGTGAAGGCAGAAATAGATTTTTATGGTCCCCAGGTGCGGTGACTGAAGACATAAATAGATTTCATGGCCCCCACTCCCCAGAAGGCACCGTGCAACACCAAAACCTACCCCTAGGGGCTAGAGGGCTGTGAAGGCAGAAATAGATTTTTATGGTCCCCAGGTGCGGTGACTGAAGACAGAAATAGATTTCATGTGGATCTACTTATATGTGAAGAATAGGTGTCATAAAGTGCAATGAGGTGTCATAAAGTTGAGTCAGGACACCTCCTATAGGGCCCTAATCTTTTCATCTCTCGTGCTCTCTCTCTCTCTGTCTTTATGTCTCTCCTTTTCAATGCTAGTACGAGGTTACAGTAGTGTAGCCTTGACCCCTTCTCAGGGGGGCAGCTTACTGCAAGTGATGTGCATCACAATGTTTTTATTGTGAGTTGGGTTGTCTAGGGTGTGACGTGTGAAGTCAGTTTGGTTTGATGTGTTTTATTTTGTTATAATTTGTGTCTTATAATATGTCGTTTTACAGAGCATCCTAGATTGTGTTTTTGAATAGTTTTTTTCATTGAGTGTATCGTTACTCCCTGATCATGTGTAGGTATGTATACAAAAGTAGTTAGATAAAGCATGTTACAGTTATAGTAATGTCAGAGTTACAGTAATGTTAGAGTTAAAATCATGTAAGAGTTAGAGTCATGTAAGAGTTCAAATAATGGCCCAGTTATACTAGAGGTCAGATGTTAGAGTTAAAATATCGGCAGAGTTACAGTAATGTTAGAGTTGAAGTTATGTTAGAGTCAAAGTAATGCTAGAGTGTTGTTAGAGTTCAGTAATGGTAGAGTTACAATATCGGCAGAGTTACAGTAATGTTAGAGTTAAAGTTATGGCTGAGTTACAGTAATGTTAGAGTTAAAGTTATGTTAGAGTCACAGTATGTTAGAGTTACAGTATTGTTAGAGTTTTTGTCAGAGTTCAGTATTGTAAGAGTTACAATATCGCCAGAGCTACAGTGATGGCAGAGTTACAGTAATGGTAGAGTTAAAGTTATGTTAGAGTCACAGTAATGTTAGAGTTACAGTAGCGTCAGAGTTACAGTAATGTTAGAGTTAAAGTAATGTAAGAGTTAAAGTCATGTAAGAGTTAAAGTAATGTTATAGTTTTCTTAGAGTTGATGTAACGGTAGAGTTAAAGTTATGTTAGAGTTAAAATAATGGCCAAGTTATGCTAGATGTCAGTAATATTAGAGTTACAATATCGGCCGACTTACAGTAATGTTAGAGTTAAAGTTATGTTAGAGGTCAGTAATGTTAGAGTTACGATACCGGCAGAGTTACAGTAATGTTAGAGTTAAAGTTATGTTAGAGTTACAGTAATGTTAGAGTTTTTGTTAGAGTTCAGTAATGGTAGAGTTACAGTAATGTCAGAATTACAGTAATGTTAGAGTTAAAGTCATGTAAGAGTTAGTCATGTAAGAGTTAGAGTAATGTTAGAGTTACAGTAGTGTTAGAGTTACAATATTGGCAGAGTTACAGTAATGTTACAGTTAAAGTTATGTTAGACTTTTGTTAGAGTTCAGTAATGTTAAAGTTGAAGTTATGCTAGAGTTAAAATAATGTCCAAGTTACAGTAATGTCAGAGTTACAGTAATGTCAGAGTTACGATAATGTTAGAGATATGTTAGAGTTTTGTTAGAGTTCAGTTATGGTAGAGTTACAGTAATGTCAGAGTTACAGCAATGTTAGAGTTAAAGACATGTAAGAGTAATGTTAGAGTTACAGTAGTGTTAGAGTTACAATATCGGCAGAGTTACAGTAATGCTAAAGTTAAAATTATGTTAGAGTTACAGTAATGTTAGAGTTAAAGTTATGTTAGAGTCACAGTATGTTAGAGTTACAGTATTGTTAGAGTTTTTGTCAGAGTTCAGTAATGTAAGAGTTACAATATTGGCTGAGTTACAGTAATGGCAGAGTTACAGTATTTGTTAGAGTTAAAGTTATGGTAGAATTGAAGTTATGCTAGAGGTCAGTAATATTAGAGTTACAATATTGGCAGAGTAACGGTAATGTTAGAGTTAAAGTTATGTTAGAGGTCAGTAATGTTAGAGTTACGATACCGGCAGAGTTACAGTAGTGTTAGAGTTAAAGTTATGTTAGAGTTACAGTAATGTTAGAGTTTTTGTGAGAGTTCAGTAATGGTAGAGTTACAGTAATGTCAGAATTACAGTAATGTTAGAGTTAAAGTCATGTAAGAGTTAGAGTCATGTAAGAGTTAGAGTAATGTTAGAGTTACAGTAGTGTTAGAATTACAATATTGGCAGAGTTACAGTAATGTTACAGTTAGTTATGTTAGACTTTTGTTAGAGTTCAGTAATGTTAAAGTTAAAGTTATACTAGAGTTAAAATAATGTCCAAGTTACAGTAATGTCAGAGTTACAGTAATGTCAGAGTTACGATAATGTTAGAGATATGTTAGAGTTTTGTTAGAGTTCAGTAATGGTAGAGTTACAGTAATGTCAGAGTTAAAGCAATGTTAGAGTTAAAGACATGTAAAAGTAATGTTAGAGTTAAAGTAGTGTTAGAGTTACAATATCGGCAGAGTTACAGTAATGCTAGAGTTAAAATTATGTTAGAGTTACAGTAATGTTAGAGTTAAAGTTATGTTAGAGTCACAGTATGTTAGAGTTACAGTATTGTTAGAGTTTTTGTCAGAGTTCAGTAATGCAAGAGTTACAATATTGGCTGAGTTACAGTAATGGCAGAGTTACAGTATTTGTTAGAGTTAAAGTTATTGTACAATTGAAGTTATGCCAGAGGTCAGTAATATTAGAGTTACAATATTGGCAGAGTAACGATAATGTTAGAGTTAAAGTTATGGCAGAGTTACAGTAATGTTAGAGTTAAAGTTATGTTAGAGTCACAATATGTTAGAGTTACAGTATTGTTAGAGTTTTTGTCAGAGTTCAGTAATGGTACAGTTAAAGTAATGTCAGAGTTAAAGTAATGTTAGAGTTAAAGTCATGTAAGTATTAGAGTCATGTAAGAGTTAGAGTAATGTTAGAGGTACAGTAGTGTTAGAGGTAGGGTTAGAGTTAAAATATCTGCAAACTTACAGTAATGTTAGAGTTAAAGTTATGTTAGAGGTCAGTAATGTTAGAGTTACGATATCGGCAGAGTTACAGTAATGTTAGAGTTAAAGTTATGTTAGAGGCACAGTAATGTTAGAGTTTTTGTTAGAGTTCAGTAATGTTAGAGTTAAAGTCATGTAAGAGTTAGAGTAATGTTAGAGTTACAGTAGTATTAAAGAGTTACAATATTGGCAGAGTTACAGTAATGTTAGAGTTAAAGTTATGTTAGACTATTGTTAGAGTTCAGTAATGTTAGAGTTGAAGTTATGCTAGAGTTAAAATAATGTCCAAGTTACAGTAATGTCAGAGTTACAGTAATGTCAGAGTTACGATAATGTTAGAGATATGTTAGAGTTTTGTTAGAGTTCAGTAATGGTAGAATTACAGTAATGTCAGAGTTACAACAATGTTAGAGTTAAAGACATGTAAGAGTAATGTTAGAGTTAAAGTAGTGTTAGAGTTACAATATCGGCAGAGTTACAGTAATGCTAGAGTTAAAATTATGTTAGTTACGGTAATGTTAGAGTTAAAGTTATGTTAGAGTCACAGTATGTTAGAGTTACAGTATTGTTAGAGTTTTTGTCAGAGTTCAGTAATGTAAGAGTTACAATATTGGCTGAGTTACAGTAATGGCAGAGTTACAGTATTTGTTAGAGTTAAAGTTATGGTACAATTGAAGTTATTCTAGAGGTCAGTAATATTAGAGTTACAATATTGGCAGAGTAACGATAATGTTAGAGTTAAAGTTATGGCAGAGTTACAGTAATGTTAGAGTTAAAGTTATGTTAGAGTCACAATATGTTAGAGTTACAGTATTGTTAGAGTTTTTGTCAGAGTTCAGTAATGGTACAGTTAAAGTAATGTCAGAGTTAAAGTAATGTTAGAGTTAAAGTCATGTAAGAATTAGAGTCATGTAAGAGTTAGAGTAATGTTAGAGGTACAGTAGTGTTAGAGTTAGGGTTAGAGTTAAAATATCTGCAAACTTACAGTAATGTTAGAGTTAAAGTTATGTTAGAGGTCAGTAATGTTAGAGTTACGATATCGGCAGAGTTACAGTAATGTTAGAGTTAAAGTTATGTTAGAGTCACAATATGTTAGAGTTAGAGTATTGTTAGAGTTTTTGTTAGAGTTCAGTAATGTCAGTATTACAGTAATGTTAGAGTTAAAGTCATGTAAGAGTTAGAGTCATGTAAGAGTTAGAGTAATGTTAGAGTTACAGTAGTATTAAAGAGTTACAATATTGGCAGAGTTACAGTAATGTTAGAGTTAAAGTTATGTTAGACTATTGTTAGAGTTCAGTAATGTTAGAGTTGAAGTTATGCTAGAGTTAAAATAATGTCCAAGTTACAGTAATGTCAGAGTTACAGTAATGTCAGAGTTACGATAATGTTAGAGATATGTTAGAGTTTTGTTAGAGTTCAGTAATGGTAGAATTACAGTAATGTCAGAGTTACAACAATGTTAGAGTTAAAGACATGTAAGAGTAATGTTAGAGTTAAAGTAGTGTTAGAGTTACAATATCGGCAGAGTTACAGTAATGCTAGAGTTAAAATTATGTTAGTTACAGTAATGTTAGAGTTAAAGTTATGTTAGAGTCACAGTATGTTAGAGTTACAGTATTGTTAGAGTTTTTGTCAGAGTTCAGTAATGTAAGAGTTACAATATTGGCTGAGTTACAGTAATGGCAGAGTTACAGTATTTGTTAGAGTCAAAGTTATGGTACAATTGAAGTTATGCTAGAGGTCAGTAATATTAGAGTTACAATATTGGCAGAGTAACGATAATGTTAGAGTTAAAGTTATGGCAGAGTTACAGTATTGTTAGAGTTTTTGTCAGAGTTCAGTAATGGTACAGTTAAAGTAATGTCAGAGTTAAAGTAATGTTAGAGTTAAAGTCATGTAAGAATTAGAGTCATGTAAGAGTTAGAGTAATGTTAGAGGTAGAGTAGTGTTAGAGTTAGGGTTAGAGTTAAAATATCTGCAAACTTACAGTAATGTTAGAGTTAAAGTTATGTTAGAGGTCAGTAATGTTAGAGTTACGATATCGGCAGAGTTACAGTAATGTTAGAGTTAAAGTTATGTTAGAGTCACAATATGTTAGAGTTACAGTATTGTTAGAGTTTTTGTTAGAGTTCAGTAATGTCAGTATTACAGTAATGTTAGAGTTAAAGTCATGTAAGAGTTAGAGTCATGTAAGAGTTAGAGTAATGTTAGAGTTACAGTAGTATTAAAGAGTTACAATATTGGCAGAGTTACAGTAATGTTAGAGTTAAAGTTATGTTAGACTATTGTTAGAGTTCAGTAATGTTAGAGTTGAAGTTATGCTAGAGTTAAAATAATGTCCAAGTTACAGTAATGTCAGAGTTACAGTAATGTCAGAGTTACGATAATGTTAGAGATATGTTAGAGTTTTGTTAGAGTTCAGTAATGGTAGAATTACAGTAATGTCAGAGTTACAACAATGTTAGAGTAAAAGACTTGTCAGAGTTAGAGTAATGTTAGAGTTACAGTAGTGTTAGAGTTACAATATTGGCAGAGTTACAGTAATGCTAGAGTTAAAGTAATGTTAGCGTTACGGTAATGTTAGAGTTTTCAGAGTTCAGTAATGTCAGAGTTTAAGTAATGTTAGAGTTTTGTCAGAATTGAAGTTATGTTAGAGTCACAGTAATACTACTTCTTTTTTTTCCAGAGTGCAGTAATGTTAGATTTACAATATTGGCTGAGTTAGAGTAATGTTAGAGTTTTGTTAGAGTTACAGTAATGTCAGAGTTACAGTAATGTCAGAGTTACAGTAATGTCCGAGTTAAAGTCATGTAATAGTTAGAGAAATGTTAGAGTTTTGTTAGAGTTCAGTAATTTTAGAGTTAAAGTTATGTTAGAGTTAAAATAATGTCCACGTTATGCTAGATGACAGTAATGTTATAGTTAAAATATCGGCAGAGTTACAGCAATGTCAGAGTTAAAGTTATGTTAGAGTCAAAGTAATGTTAGAGTCACAGTAATATTAGATTTTTTTCAGAGTGCAGTAATGTTAGAATTACAATATTTGCCGAGTTACAGTAATGTTGGAGTTAAAGTGATGTTAGAGTCAAAGTAATGCTAGAGTTTTGTTAGTGTTCAGTAATGGTAGAGTTACAGTAATGTCAGAGCTACAGTGATGTCAGAGTTAAAGTCATGTAATAGTTAGAGTTAAAGTTATGTTAGAGTCACAGTAATACTACTTTTTTTCCAGAGTGCAATAATGTTAAAGTTACAATATTGGCTGAGTTAGAGTAATGTTAGAGTTTTGTTAGAGTTACAGTAATGTCAGAGTTAAAGTCATGTAATAGTTAGAGTAATGTTAGAGTTTTGTTAGAGTTCAGTAATGTTACAGTTGAAGTAATGTTAGAGTTGAAGTAATGCTAAATTTAAAGTTATGTTAGATTTAAAATAATGTCCACGTTATGCTAGATGACAGTAACGTTATAGTTAAAATATCGGCAGACTTACAGTAATGTCAGAGTTAAAGTTATGTTAGAGTCAAAGTAATGTTAGAGTTACAGTAATACTAGATTTTTTTCAGAGTGCAGTAATGTTAGAGTTACAATATTTGCCGAGTTACAGTAATGTTAGAGTTAAAGTTATGTTAGAGTCAAAGTAATGCTAGAGTTTTGTTAGTGTTCAGTAATGGTAGAGTTACAGTAATGTCATAGTTACAGTAATGTCAAAGTTAAAGTCATGTAATAGTTAGAGTAACGTAAGAGTTAGAGTAATGTTAGAGTTAAAGTTATGTTAGAGGACAGTAATGTTAGAGTTACAATATTGGCAGAGGTACAGTAATGTTAGAGTTAAAGTTATGTTAGAGGCATAGTAATGTTAGAGGTTTCTTAGAGTTCAGTAATGGTAGAGTTACAGTAATGTCAGAGTTACAGTAATGTTACAGTTACAATATTGGCTGAGTTAGAATAATGTTAGAGTTTTGTTAGAGTTACAGTAATGTCCGAGTTAAAGTCATGTAATAGTTAGAGTAATGTTAGAGTTTTGTTAGAGTTCAGTAATGTTAGCGTTGAAGTAATGTTAGAGTTAAAGTTATGTTAGAGTTACAGTAATGTTAGAGTTTTTGTTAGAGTTCAGTAATGGTAGAGTTACAGTAATGTCAGAATTACAGTAATGTTAGAGTTAAAGTCATGTAAGAGTTAGAGTAATGTTAGAGTTACAGTAGTTTTAAAGAGTTACAATATTGGCAGAGTTACAGTTACAGTTAAAGTTATGTTAGGCTTTTGTTAGAGTTCAGTAATTTTAGAGTTGAAGTTATGCTAGAGTTAAAATAATGTCCATGTTACAGTAATGTCAGAGTTACAGTAATGTCAGAGTTACGATACTGTTAGAGATATGTTAGAGTTCAGTAATGGTAGAGTTACAGTAAAGTCAGAGTTACAGCAATGTTAGAGTTAAAGACATGTAAGAGTAATGTTAGAGTCACAGTAGTGTTAGAGTTACAATGGCGGCAGAGTTACAGTAATGCTAGAGTTAAAATTATGTAGAGTTACAGTAATGTTAGAGTTTTCAGAGTTCAGTAATGTCAGAGTTACAGTAATGTTAGAGTTTTGTCAGAGTTAAAGTTATGTTAGAGTCACAGTAATACTGCTTCTTTTTTCCCAGAGTGCAGTAATGTTAGATTTACAATATTGGCTGAGTTAGAGTAATGTTAGAGTTTTGTTAGAGTTACAGTAATGTCAGAGTTAGAGTAATGTCAGAGTTACAGCAATGCTAGAGTTAAAGACATGTAAGAGTAATGTTAGAGTTACAGTAGTGTTAGAGTTACAATATCGGCAGAGTTACAGTAATGCTAGAGTTAAAGTTATGTTAGAGTTACAGTAATGTTAGAGTTAAAGTTATGTTAGAGTCACAGTATGTTAGAGTTACAGTATTGTTAGATTTATTGTCAGAGTTCAATAATGTAAGAGTTACAATATTGGCTTAGTTACAGTAATGGCAGAGTTACAGTATTTGTTAGAGTTAAAGTTATGGTAGAATTGAAGTTATGCTAGAGGTCAGTAATATTAGAGTTACAGTAATGTCAGAGTTACAGTAATGTCAAAGTTAAAGTCATGTAATAGTTAGAGTAACGTAAGAGTTAGAGTAATGTTAATGTTAGAGTTACAATATTGGCAGAGGTACAGTAATGTTAGAGTTAAAGTTATGTTAGAGGCACAGTAATGTTAGAGGTTTCTTAGAGTTCAGTAATGGTAGAGTTACAGTAATGTCAGAGTTACAGTAATGTTAGAGTTAAAGACATGTTAGTTACAATATTGGCTGAGTTAGAATAATGTTAGAGTTTTGTTAGAGTTACAGTAATGTCAGAGGCACAGTAATGTCAGAGTTACAGTAATGTCCGAGTTAAAGTCATGTAATAGTTAGAGTAATGTTAGAGTTTTGTTAGAGTTCAGTAATGTTAGAGTTAAAGTTATGTTAGAGTTAAAATAAAGTCCACATTATGCTAGACTTAAAGTCATGTAATAGTTAGAGTTAAAGTTATGTTAGAGTCACAGTAATACTACTTTTTTTCAGAGTGCAGTAAAGTTAGAGTTACAATATTGGCTGAGTTAGAGTAATGTTAGAGTTTTGTTAGAGTTACAGTAATGTCAGAGTTACAGTAATGTCAGAGTTACAGTAATGTCAGAGTTAAAGTCATGTAATAGTTAGAGTAATGTTAGAGTTTTGTTAGAGTTCAGTAATGTTAGAGTTGAAGTAACTCTAACATTAACTCTACCATTACTGAACACTAACAAAACTCTAGCATTACTGCTCCTACCAGGTGATGCTGAGAGGGTCTGTGTCAGAACCACACAGGCTCACTACTGGGGTTCCCCAAGGCTCGGTTCTGGGTCCTCTTCTTTTCTCTCTCTACACTACATCTCTTGGTGCTGTTATCCACTCCCATGACTTTTCCTACCACAGTGCTATGCCGATGACACCCAGCTGATCCTGTCATTCGCCCCTCTGACACACAAGTGGAGGCACACATTGCTGCTTGTCTGGCTGACATCTCGGAGTGGATGCCGATTTACCACTTGATGCTCAACCTGGACAAGACCGAGCTGATGTTCCTCCCGTGGAAGGGCTGTCCGCACGAGACATGGCCATCACCATTGATAATGCTGTGGTGACGTCAACTCGGAGTGCGAGGAATCTGGGTGTGACCCTGGACAACTGTCGTTCTCGGCAAACATCGCATCGGTGACACGGTCCTGCAGATTCCTCCTCTACAACATCAGGAGGATTCGCCCCTTCCTCTCGGAGAAGGCAGCCCAGGTGCTCATCCAGGCTCTTGTCATCTCCCGCCTGGACTACTGCAACTTCCTCCTTGCTGGTGCCCCGGCGTCTGCCATCAGACCTCTGGAGCTTGTTCAGAAAGCTGCGGCTCGTCTGGTGTTCAACTGCCCCAAGTTCTCCCACACAACTATCCTTCTCCGTTCTCTCCGTTACACTACACTGGCTCCCCGTAGCGGCTCGCATCCAGTTTAAAACCCTGGTGCTAGCCTGGGGCAGTGAAAGGAACAGCTCCTTCTTACTAGTGCAGGAACCAAAAGCCTAAAAGTTGACTATACCCCTCCCCGGGGTAGAACAAAACGGGATATTGTTTTTTCATATCTTTAGGATGTCCCCTTCGTGAAATGGATTGTCCCAAGTTTTACTTTTACTGCAAAAGTCATGAAATTGATCCATGAAGTGACTCACCACATAGGCAAAAAAAAACGCCTACCCTCCAAGTAAATCCTCTGTCATTTTCTACCTGCTGGTTGTTTTTAGATCATACTTGCACAGATGGTCTACAGGTAGTGTCCCTACATCCCAAAACAATCAGAATGCCAATATGTGGTTCTATTGTGAATCAGCAGCCTTTTATATAAGGCCTTAAATAGGCGGAAATAGCAAAAAGTTGACTTTTCTGGGCAATATATACTTCTAACTTTGGTCCAACTCTTTATCAGGGGTAGAACTAGATGTGACATTGTTTTTTCATGTCTTTCTGAAATGGATGGTCAGAAGTTTTACTTTTACTGCAAAGGTCATGAAATTCATCCATTAAGTGACCACTGCAAAAAAACGCCTACCCTGAAATAGGGCGTTCCAAGCCAATCCTTTCTCATTTTACTTGCTGGTTGTTTTCACATCATACTTGCACAGATGGTCTACAGCCTTTTATATAAGGCTTTATTATGGGTGAAATAGCAAAAAGTGGACTTTTCTGAGGAATATTCACATGTAATACTGTTCCTACTCTTCTATAAGGGGTACATTACATTACATTACATTACAGTCATTTAGCAGACACTTTTATCCAAAGCTTACAATAAGTGCATTCAACATATGTAGGGAACGAAACTACTAATCACCAGAAGTATTAAGTGCATTCTCTTCTAAAACAAGCAACCAAGAGTATACCTAGCGCTAAAGTAAAAGTGCAATATATCAGCTACCTACTTTCATAAACAGATGAGGCAAAATAGGAAAATCCAATGCAAATGAGCAAGTGCTAAACCAAATAAGTGTATCGAATAAACAAGATCCAATAAAACAATAAAACAAGAGTTTGTACAACTAGTTAACAACAAGTAGGCAAGGCGAAGAGGAAGGGTAGTGTTTCCTGAAGAGGTGGGTTTTCAGCAGTGACTCTGCTGTCCTGACATCAGTGGGGAGTTCATTCAACCACTGTGGGGCCAGAACAGAAAAATGTTGTGACCGTGAAGATCGGCCAGAAGGACCCTTGAGCGGTAAAACAAAATGTGACATTGTTTTTTTTCCCCATATCTTTAAGATGTCCTCTTCATGAAATGGATTGTCCCAAATTTTACTTTTACTGCAAAAGTCATGAAATTCATCCATGAAGTGGCTCACCACTGCAAAAACACAACTACCCTGAAATAGGGAGTTCATTTTCTACACACTGGTTGTTTTCACACTGTACTTATACACAGATGGTCGTACAGGTAGTGTCCAGCAGCCCTTTATACAATATAAGGCCTTATTCAAGGCAGAAATAGGAATATTCACTTGTGATTTTGGTCGGAGGTAGAACAAAACCTGACCTTGTTTTTTCATAACTTTGACTTGTCATCTAACTATCAACCATCAAACTATTTACATTGACTGCAAAGGTCATGAAATTCTTCAATACAATTCTGCACCAAGAAAATGCAGAACTGCCCCCACCTTGCATGAAAAAGGGATCATATTTGCCCAGATTGTCTACCCCTACACCCCAAAGCCACCAGACAAATATGTTAAAATGGGCTTGTATTGTGAATCCGCAGGGTTTTATAGGCTCTTGGGCCTGGTTAAAGGCATTTTTTTTTTAGAGTTACTAAAGAGTTACTTCTAATCCTGATCTATTAATACTGTAAAATGCCTACAAATACAACAAAATGACTGCTTCAGGGAATACAGTTTGATACCATGTTTTACCCTGCCACTTCATATTCATATGGAATCTATGATCCTCAGGTAGGCCTAAAATCTCTACACCTCAAAGCCTCAGGAATGACAAAATATATTTCTATAAGCCCATACAACCTAAATGCAGTATGGCTTAAGTACATGCTGTAGAATACACTTTTTGTGTGCCATTCTTAAAGGTTTAATGACATTCACTTTTACACCACATTCAAAGTCTTTGTCCTGGTCCTTCAAAAGTGTACAAAAAGTTTTAAGTGAAAATTCCATTCCAGTGATCCATGGCAGGTGTTTTTCTTTCACATTTCTAAAGCCTTTTCAACTGCAATGAAAAAAGAAATCTTTGCCTGCGGGTGTCGCTGGTGAGGGATTTTGCCTGTCAATCATCGCCTCTGCTCCGCCCCCCCCCAAAGGAAAGGATAGGGGAGGGGAGGGGCGAGGAGGAGAGTGGGTGGGATTAATTGACTGTGACCTCACTGTCGAAGGGCCAAGCTCAGATTACTTTTCAGCCTAATTATTCAGAAAACCCAAGACCACAGAAAATCCACTGAATGTTCTAAGTTCTGATTTTTGGGGTGTAATTGAGGTCATAAAACCCCAAATAAAACATTGAAAAAAAAAAAAGTGAAAATGAATGTCATGATACCTTTAATGAATAATCATCAATCAGCAGCTTATGGAAAACGGTTTGGCCCCCGTCAGTCAGTCCCCCCCCCCCCCCCTCACACTGCTCAAAAAAGTAAATAAATATATGAAATTGAGAATAAGCTGCTGATTGATGATTATTCATTAAGAATGGCACACAGTAGTGTATTCTACTTAGCCCATACTGCATTTTAAGTCTGGCTACCATAGAAGGCTTATAGAACTATATTTTGTCATTCCATCTGTTTTGAGGCATCAGGATATTTGGCCTACCTGAGAAACATCCTTAGAATCCACATGAATATGGAGTGGGTAAAAACATGGTATCAGAATACATGTCCTGTTAGTAAGCAGTCATTTTGTTTGCAGGCATTTTACAGTAATATATTAGGATTAGAAGTAACTCTGAAAATAAATAAATCATATATAATATTTAACAAGGCCTAGGAGCCTAAAATCCTGCTGATTCACAATACAGAATATTTTGACATATCATTCTGGTTGTTTTGGGTGTTGGGGTCCTACCTGTAGACAATCTGTGCAAATATGATGTAAATCCAACCAGTAGGTGGTCAATGAAGCAGGATTAACTTAGGTAGGTAGGGACTTTTCGGCATTGTTTTTTTCTTTTTGCAAATGTTCATGGATACATTTCATGAATTTCAACATCTAAGAAAAAATTCTGACCATCCATTTCATGAAGAGGACAAGTCAAAGTTATGGGGAAAAAAAGGTGAAGTTTATTTCTACCCCTGATAGAAGAGTAGGACCAGTATTCCATGTGAATATTTCTAAGAGAAGTCCACTTTTTGCTATTTCTGCCTATAATAAGGCCTTGTATAAAAGGCTGCTGATTCACAATAGAACCAAATATTGGCATTCTGATTGCTTTAGGATGTAGAGAGTAGGGACACTACCTGTAGACCATCTGTGCAAGTATGATGTAAAACAAAAAACATCAGGTAGAAAATGAGAAAGGATTGACTTCAAACTCCCTTTTTCAGGGTAGGCGTGTTTTGGCAGTGGTGAGTCACTTTGTGGATGAATTTTGCAATAAAAGTAAAACTTCTGACCATCCATTTCAGGAAGAGGACATCTTAAAGACATGAAAAAACAATGTCACATCTAGTTCTACCCCTGATAAAGAGCTGGACCAAAGTTACAAGTAAATATTGCTCAGAAAATTAAACTTTTAGCTATTTCCGCCTATTTAAGGCCTTATATAAAAGACTGCTGATTCACAATAGAACCACAAATTGGCATTCTGATTGTTTTGGGATGTAGGGACACTACCTGTAGACCATCTGTGCAAGTATGATCTAAAAACAACCAGCAGGTAGAAAATGACAGAGGATTTACTTGGAGCTCCCACTTTCAGGGTAGGCGTTTTTTAGGCCTATGTGGTGAGTCACTTCATGGATCAATTTCATGACCTTTGCAGTAAAAGTAAAACTTGGGACAATCCATTTCACGAAGGGGACATCCTAAAGATGTGAAAAAACTATGTCCCGTTTTGTTCTACTCCGGGGAGGGGTATCTCAAAAACTAAGGCTCTTTTTGAGGGTTTGTTCCTGCACTTATACCTCCGGGCTATGGTCGATGCTTACACCCCTGCCTGACCACTTTGGTCTGCTGCCTCAGGGCGACTGGTTGCCTCGTCGCTCAGTGGTCCTTCTGGCTGATCTACACGGTCACAGCTTTTTTTCTGTTCTGGCCCCACAGTGGTGGAATGAACTCCCCACCGATGTCAGGACAGCAGAGTCACTGCCCATCTTTCGCCGCAGGCTGAAAACCCACCTCTTCAGGAAACACTACCCTTCCTCTTCGCCTTGCCTACTTGTTGTTAAATAGTTGTACAAGCTCTTATTTTATTGTTTTATTGGATCTTGTTTATTCGATACACTTATTTGTTTTAGCTCTTGCTCATTTGATTTTCCTATTTGTCTCATCTGTTTAAGAAAGTAGGTAGCTGATATATATACTCTTAGTTGCTTGTTTTAAAGGGAAATGCACTTAAGACTTCTGGTGATTAGTAGTTTCCTTGCTTCTGGTGATTTGTAGTTTCCTTGCCTACCTATGTTGAATTCACTTATTGTAAGTCGCTTTGGATGAAAGCGTCTGCTAAATGACTGTAATGTAATGAATATGAAAAATCATTACACGTTTCGTTTAATGACTAAATATACTGTGTACCGATTTGCGTGATGTTTGGACAAAATCTGTAAAATTTGTTTTGCAAAAAGCGGCCTCCTGGTGGCGCTATAACGGGCCAATCTGAAAAATTTGGGGCAGAGATTCGGCTTTGGCATCCAGGTGTGTGCGCACAGTTTCACAGTGGCCGGGCCAACACAGACAGACCCACGGACGGACGGACGGACGGACGGACGGACACACGGACGGACGGACAGGGTGCAAAACAAAACATACTCTCACCATGCCTTTCGGCCTGGCGGAGATGACTGTGTAAAACTGAATATTGCACAACATTCAGCAAAACAAACACTTCCAGCTAAGGAGTAAACATTTAATGAGAGGAAAGGTGGATGTTTGTTGAGTTTAGTGTGCAGTGAGAGGTTTGTGTCACCAGGTGGCAGTATTGTTCTAGAGCTATTCTATGAGATTCAGGAGGGAATCCATGCCATGAGCATTACATAATCACACTATATGAGAGTACAATGGCCCTCATTTATCAACGCGGTGCAGCCCAAATAGTGGGCGTACGGCGAGATCACCGTACCTTTCGGCATTTATCAATATATCCTGACGTGGGCTTCATCCTACGGTACGCTGAGATCTCACGTCTGGTAGAGACCAGTTGTTGACGTTGGCTGCACCCGTTTATTCCATTCTAGACCTGCGGAGCAGCATTGTCTGACTGTCTGACAGGCATCTGGACACATAATCCACTCCTAAATGTATATCTACACTAATAAATAATCCCTGTGAAAATATAACATTTTAAAAAGTAATTTAAACAAACTGCTTTAACAGTCATTCGGTTAAGCTTGCAGATCTGGCTGCATGGCTATTTTAAAATAGCAGATCTGCAAGCTCACAACGGGTCGCATCGCGACGCGTTGTGAGCTTGTAGATCTGCTATTTTCAAAATATACGAGCGCTTTTGCGTCGGGAGTCCCGTGGTCGGGACTCCCGACCATCTTTTCATGGACAGTGAGGTCTACAAACTTACAGTAACTTGTCCTATGGTATGGAGTTATGTCATAGAGAGTTATATAGGCTACAACCTGGCTGGGTTAAGGATATAAACCTGACGATTGAATCTCTTATTAACGTGGCAGCACGGGATCACTGCCACCCGTCCGAGTCTCACGGGGAATATCCTGACTGCTTGTGCACTGCTCGGTATGGGTTAAATAAATTGATATACAAACCCCATTCATGGCGATGTGATTGGTATCATAATATGTCATTCATGTAGGCTACAAGCCTACGTGACAAAGATTGTACCGCTACGGATTACATGAAAGACACAGTTGGGCGTGTGTGTGTGTGTGTGAGAGAGAGAGAGAGAGAGAGAGGGGGGCGTGTGTGTGTGCGTGTTCGTGTGTGTGACTTGACAGGCAGCGAGGCGAGGCGAGCCGGCGAAAGTCTTTCTTTTCGGTTCTTCATGTCGTAAAATCGGGGTGTTTCCAGAATATTTAAGGGCGTGTTATTTAAATGACGCTCGTTTTCAGACGTGAGATTTATCAAAGCTCCGACCTGATCTACGCCAGGATTGGCTGTGTAGGATTCGTTGATAAATGTGACTTCGACGTTGGTGTACGGCCGAATATATGGAAAAATATAAGCCGGTTTATACGCTCCGTTGATAAATGAGGGCCAGTATGTCTATGTCCCAAGCGCACGCGCGTGCGCACACACACACACACACACACACACACACACACACACACACACACACACACACACACACACACACACACACACACACACACACACACAAAAAAAATCATAAATTTGAATTTGGCAATAAATAATTAACCAATGGTAATTTTACTGATTCAGTCACATTCCTTGAGCCCTAAAACCTAGGGTTAGACACAAAAAATATCGGTAGCACTTTATAATAACTATACACTATAAAGCATTAGTTAAGCATTAGTAAATGCTTAATTCCTCATGAACTAATCATTAGTAAAGCATTATTCATACATTACTAAGCATTAGTAAACACAGTTATAAATGTTTCAACTATACACTATTAAGTATTAGTTAAGCACTAGTAAAACACTTAATTCATCATTAATTCATCATTTGTATAGCATTATTCATACATTACTAAGCATTAGTAAACACAGTTATAAACCTTTCAACTATACACAATTTACAATTAGTTAAGCATTAGTAATTACCATGAGTTCATCATTTATATAGCATTAATAATACATTAATAAGCGTTTGTAAACACAGTTATAAGCGTTTTATTGCCCATTGATAACCTAATCTTTAATGTGCTTAATGATTGTATTCTCATACTTTGTAAATGATAGATTCAACATTTATAAATAGGTATTATATCAATTTACAAACCAGTTATTTATGAGTTGTTAATGGTTCATACGATCATTTAGAAAGTCTAAGTAAACACCATATACAAACCACTTGGATGTATATTTATGCGGACATTTGCACATGGTTAATGAGTGTGTTAATAAATGTCTTATAAACACTTATTCATACTCAATGAATGATTTATTAAGGTAGTTACTACTTGTTAGTTAAGTATTTTGCGTGAGCCCATCTAAAGTGAGGACTATCTATGCCTTATAAAGCATTTATAAATGAGATAGCGTGAGCCCATCTAAAGTGAGGACTATCTATGCCTTATAAAGCATTTATAAATGAGATAGAAGCAGTGATATAGAAAATGCCAATATTTATTGCAACAATTGAGACAGAACATGGCCCGTGCAGTGTAAAAATAAAATGAACATGATTGTGCTGTATGAAAATAAACAAACAATATGCAATGCTATAAACATGTAAACATGGCTGATAAATTAAATAAACATTTTAATTCATGAAAATAAACAATAAACAATCGGCTATGCAATAAACATGTAAACATGGCTGATAAATTAAATAAACATTTTTCTTTATGAAAAGAAACAATCTGCTATGCTACAAACATGTAAACATGGCTGATGAATTAAATAAACATTGTACTTTATGAAAATAAACAATAAACAATCTGCTAAGCAATAAACATGTAAACATGGCTGATAAATTAAATAAACATTTTACTTTATGAAAAGAAACAATCTGCTATGCTACAAACATGTAAACATGGCTGAAAAATGTAATAAACATTCTTGTACTGTATGAAAAAAAAACATTGTGTTCTGCCTTCACTATGCATATAGCCACCCTTGCAGAGCTAGGCAGACAGTAAAAAAAAAATCTGTTTGGAGGCAAAGTCTTGTTTTGGGTTTCTTCTTTAAATGATCTTCTTTGGTTTTTCTTATTTGTAGAACAGCAATGACATGGAAAACACATTGAATGGATTTGTTAAAATGTGTACTGAATAATGTTTTCCACAGTAAATATGTTAACTTTTTAACAATGCTTTAAAATAAATGAATTAACTTGCAAACATGAATTAAGCAGCTAAACATTCACACAGTTGCAATGATATGAAATTAACATGTACATAAACACATCCCTGATTGTGCTGGAAATATTAATATGCAAATCTCTCCCAATATGCACAAATAAATCACTTGAGTGAAAATAAAAAGACAACATTGCTCCCTATAATGGCATTACAGCATTAGCTCAGAGCAGAATAGCCTATAAGCTAAGATGACACACAACAGCCTGCATCCTAATGGCTAACAGGCTAACAGGCTAGGCCATATGACTGGGACTGATTAGCAACAAACATGACGTTTTTACCACAGACAGAATACACAGTTGGGCTGTGAAAAAGGTACTAGCAGTCATGTTTCATCATTACTGAGACAATACATCACAAGGACAGTACTTACAGACACAGCTGCACATAGCTTTGCTGTATGCTAAACAGGAAGTGAATGCATGCTGCAGGTGTTGCCAGATTTTGCAAAAAAAACAAGCGGCTAGGTCTTTGAAAACAAGCCCAAAAAAGCAAGCAACTAGGCTCAGTTTTACCACTTTACATCGGCAATTTGAAAATAGCAGATCAACAAGCTCACAATGTGTCTCATCAAGACCCGTTGTGAGCTTGTAGATCTGCTAATTTAAAAAAATATTGAAAAAAATGAAAAAATGTGGGGACCACTGGTTTAAAAAAAATATTAGAAAGCAAGCCCAATTAAGCAACTACACTTAAAAAAAAGCCCCAAATTGTTTATTATAAGCAGACATGGCAACACTGGTAAACAGGAAACTCATTGATATGGGGCTCCCCAACTCCCTACTCCCCTACCTGGCCACGCCCACAGTGGGCAGGTAGGTGGACAATGTAATAAACAATTTGGGGCTTTTTTTTAAGTGTAGTTGCTTAATTGGGCTTGCTTTCTAATGTTTTTTTAAAAAACAGTGGTTCCCACATTTTTTCATGGAAAGGAAATTTTTTTTTTTAAATTATTTTACTTTTTTTCCCAATATTTTTTTAAAATAACAGATCTACAAGCTCACAATGTGTCATAATGTGACACATTGTGTGCTTGTTGATCTGCTATTTTCAAATGGCCGATAGCTGGTAAAACTGAGCCTAGTTGCTTGCTTCTTTTGGGCTTGTTTTCAAAGACCTGGCCGCTTGTTTTATTTTGCTAAATCTGGCAACACCTGCAGTATGCATTCACTTCCTGTTTAGCATACAGCAAAGCTATGTGCAGCTGTGTCTGTAAGTACTGTCCTTGTGATGTATTGTCTCAGTAATGATGAAACATGATTGCTAGTACCTTTTTCACAGCCCAACTGTGTATTCTGTCTGTGGTAAAAACGTCATGTTGTTGCTAATCAGTAACAGTCAATTGGCCTAGCCTGTTAGCCATTAGGCTGCAGGCTGCTGTGTGTCATGTTAGCTTATAGGCTATTCTGCTCTGAGCTAATGCTGTAATGCCATTATAGGGAGCAATGTTGTCTTTTTATTTTCACTCAAGTGATTTATTTGTGAATATTGGGAGAGATTTGCATATCATTATTTCCAGCAAAATCAGGGATGTGTTTATGTACATGTACATGTTAATTTAATATCATTGCAACTGTGTGAATGTTTAGCTGCTT
This sequence comes from Gymnoscopelus braueri, assembly GCF_963280865.1. NCBI lineage: Eukaryota > Metazoa > Chordata > Actinopteri > Myctophiformes > Myctophidae > Gymnoscopelus > Gymnoscopelus braueri. Next base: position 56,341,638 of record NC_137611.1, on the reverse strand, counting down.
AAGTCATGTTTGCAAGTTAATTCATTTCTTTAAAAGCATTGTTAAAAAGTTTAAATATTTACTGTGGAAAACACTATTCAGTACACATTTTAACAAATCTATTCTATGTGTATTTCATGTCATTGCTGTTCTACAAATAAGAAAAACCAAAGAAGATCATTTAAAGAAGAAACCCAAAACAAGCCTTTTTTTTACCTTCTGATGTTAACTGTCTGCCTAGCTCTGCAAGGGTGGCTATACCCATAGTGAAGGCAGAACCCAGATTTATTTTTTCATACAGTACAAGAATGTTTATTACATTTATCAGCCATGTTTACATGTTTATAGCATAGCAGATTGTTTATTGTTTATTTTCATAAAGTACAATGTTTATTTAATTTTATCAGCCATGTTTACATGTTTATAGCATAGCAGATTGTTTATCGTTTATTTTCATAAAGTACAATGTTTATTTAATTTATGAGACATGTTTACATGTTTATAGCATAGCAGATTGTTTATTGTTTATTTTCATGAAGTCAAATGTTTATTTAATTTATCAGCCATGTGTACACGTTTATAGCATTGCATATTGTTTGTTTATTTTCATACAGCACAATGTAAATTTTATTTTTACACTGCAAGGGCCATGTTCTGTCTCAATTGTTGCAATAAATATTGGCATTTTCTATATCACTGCTTCTATCTAATTTATAAATGCTTTATAAGGCATAGATAGTACTCACTTTAGATGGGCTCACGCTATCTCATTTATAAATGCTTTATAAGGCATAGATAGTCCTCACTTTAGATGGGCTCACGCAAAATACTTAACAAGTAGTAACTACCTTAATAAATCATTCATTGAGCATGAATAAGTGTTTATAAGACATTTATTAACACACTCACTAATCATGTACAAATGTCCGCATAAATATACAACCAAGTGGTTTGTATATGGTGTTTACTTAGACTTTCTAAATGATCGTATGAACCATTAACAACTCATAAATAACTGGTTTGTAAATTGATATAATACCTATTTATAAATGTTGAATCTATCATTTACAAAGTATGAGAATACAATCATTAATCACATTAAAGATTAGGTTATCAATGGGCAAAAAAACGCTTATAACTGTGTTTACAAACGCTTATTAATGTATTATTAATGCTATATAAATGATGAATTCATGATGAATAAAGTACTTACTTGCTATATAAATGATGAATTCATGATGAATTAAGTACTTATAAATGCTTAACTAATTGTAAATCGTGTTTAGTTGAAAGGTTTATAACTGTGTTTACTAATGCTTAGTAATGTATGAATAATGCTATACAAATGATGAATTAATGATGAATTAAGTTTTTTACTAGTGCTTAACTAATACTTAATAGTGTATAGTTGCAACATTTATAACTGTGTTTACTAATGCTTGGTAATGTATGAATAATGCTTTACTAATGATGAGTTCATGAGGAATTAAGCATTTACTAATGCTTAACTAATGCTTTATAGTGTATAGTTATTATAAAGTGCTACCAAAATATCTTTCTACGTTGAGTAATGAATGAGAATTTAAGCTCCCGGCAGCCATCGCGGATGGAGAGCCCAACTCGTTTGCGAAGGTTTTTGAAAACCTTATGCCCATACTTAAAGGAGAATTTTGGACTAAAGTTTTCTTACCTTTTCTATGACGTTATGATATCTTAGGATGAATGGTACAGTAGAAAAATTTCATAACTCCACCCCTGAGCCGCCACAGCTTAAAAGGTGCGCGGATAGGCCTTAGGTTAGATATATATTCCCTCCCAGCGAATTACTTATTTCTATGGGACGCTGCTGAATGCAAATGGTTTTATTTCGCTTATTGAAATAGATCAAATGTCAACTTTTTGAAATATTACTCTCTATTCTTATTCTCCCTTTTCTTTTCTCTGTTTGCTCATGTATTTATCCACCCTTCAAATCGACCCTGACTTGAGAGCGTACATAATGGATGTCCTGTGTGTGTGTGTGTGTGTGTGTGTGTGTGTGTGTGTGTGTGTGTGTGTGTGTGTGTGTGTGTGTGTGCGTGTGCGTGCATGCACACACACTACTTTTGTGTGTCAAGTGATTTACTGAACAATAAAGATTTTGGTTTTAGACTAATAGCGTTGGAGTTCCTTTCTATAGCTCTATAGTTTATACCCATGTTAATAAACAAACATTAAATGTTTGTAAACAAACCATGAATGTTTATAATTAAAAATAAATCCCAAACGTTTATAAACAAACCATGAATGTTTATAAACACAGCATAAATGTTTATAAACTAAACCTGAGTGTTTATAAACAAATCCCACATCGTAATGTAATGATCACTGAAGCACCCAGTAAGGCAAGTTTTAACTCCTTTAAAAGACACATGATCAATATGTTAACTGACCTGAATAACCTTGATGGAATATATTTTGATGGGTTGTCATGCTTATTTTTTTTTATTTATTATTTTTTTAGAAAGACTGTTAATTGTTTTTATTATGTTGTGTTATATTATGTTTGTTGTGGACCCCAGGAAGAGTAGCTGCTACTTTGGTGGCAGCTAATGGGGATCCAAATGAATAAAGAAAATAATGAGACCTCTAGACCACGGACCCCCCATAAGGGTCCATTTGGTTCATAACTATCAATCATTTAGCTGCTGGAACCCCCTCAAGGACCCCACTTTGAGAACCACTGCTCTAAGGCTGCATGATGAATTCATTATTGACAATAATGTTAAGGGGAAAAACAGCCTGTTAACACTTAACAGTTTATTATGCCACCATGTCTCCTTTATTTTTGTTCCATTCTCTTCATCACAAATGTTTGTCTTTAAGGCAGTCTGTCATGGAGTTTCAGTAAAATATTTTTTTGTATCAATTTCTAAAATTAGACTTTGATTATACTGTCCTGGCCCGCCATCTAATGCCAAAAAAAAAGCCAGCGGACAAACTTATTTGCCAACCCCTTCTCTACACTGATTCCAATCACCAATTCAAATGTGTTCCCATTCATAGCCTATTGGGATAATATAATTTTAATGTCTAAGTTATGAAATAATTGCAATGTAAATGTGACATGGTGTATGAGGGTGTATGTCAATACGATGGCCAGCGTGCGTATAGCCTACTCACTTTGTCTACTACTACACATTGGCTGCGGTTACAGCGGTATGGCTGCGTATGGACAGTTTTATTCGGAATGAATACACTTCTATTCGGAATGAATGAATGGATGAATTCATTCAGAATAGAAATACTCATGTAAACACCTCAATTGGAATAGAATATTCCATTCCAGTCTGATCCGAATGAATTTTCATTCGGGTTTGGAGGGGTGGTATATACCGTTTGAATCGGTTTTGTTCAAAGATTTTTCATAATAATACAAGAAAAGCGTGACATTCGGCATTATGAGTAGCCTATACTTTCTACTTTAAGTATATTTTGATGCCAATACTTTTGTACTTTTGCCATAAATAGACTGTATGTTGCTCTCTCTCTCTCCATTTATTATTATAATGACCATGAGCGGTCGGTGTTTATGTATTATTATTTATTATTATAAGGACCATGTGCGAATGCGCGATGACGTCATCGTACCTACAAGTAGGTTAGCCTAAGTTTTACCGTGTCTGGTACCAATACAAAAAAATAAACTGGTCTGAACTTGTAGATCTGCTACTTTCGCATTAAAACGGCAATAACAAAGGAACGCACCGCATACACGCTGCCTGGCCAGGAGTCGGTGCGTTGCTTCCCGGCCTGCCTATGACCGACAGACCTCCGCCGCGGAGGAGGATTGCCTCCTCCCATGCCCACCAGGGGAACCTCCGCCCCGGGTAGTGGAGCCGAGCGGCCCCTGGTCCATGCCCGGGCGTAGGCGAGAACCACTTTGCGCATGTCAAAAGTTATATTCCGAATGAAAGCTTTGGGTCATGTAAACAAGGAATACTTGTATTCAGGTCCCATGTAAACAGGTGAGTGGAACAGATTCCTCTATTCGGAATGAGTTCGTTCTGAATTAGTTCATTCTGAATGAATACATGATGTCCATGTAACCGCAGCCTCTGATTCTGAATATTTACAACACTTTCAACACTCATTTGCCAAAATGTAACAGCTGTGTGTTCCTGTGACTCAATCTCAGCCTAGCTTCCAAACGCACACACGCACAAACACACACAGGAGTATGGAGCAGCCCCACCTTCGCATTCATAGTGAAACTCGAAACAGTTTCTCTTCGCAGCTCGGATCGTTTCTCAACTTAAACAATATTAAACATAAATTACTTTCTGACACATGGTGATATGGCACATAAAGCACTGGAATGCCCGTGCCAAAAGGGGCGGGGAGACCTTAACATTAAAGGAGGAGTTCACCCAAAAAAATATTATTATTATTATAATTATTTTGATTTTTGTTGCATTCCTAAGCCAATAATTTGATGCCCGGATGTATTTTCGGTAGGAGACACAAATAATCTACTTTGTGTCTCCTACCGGATACATTAGCCGGTAGGAGACAGGAATCAAATTATTAGCTTAGGAATGCAACAAAAACACAAATAAATCCATGGATTCAAGGCTTCATGGGCTGTGCAATTGATAGAAAATAAGTCATTTTTTGGGTGAACTACTCCTTTAAAGTCTATGAGAGCACCTCAGACAATTTTCAAACTTGCCGAGATCAGTGGCTGAATTATTACTTTCGGTAGGTGCTGTGCTATTTTAAAACAAACACAACTTTACGTGTAACATCCAACAACTGCCATCTCAGTAACAGAGTGGGAGAAAACCTTCATCCTGATTGGCTGGTTTCAGTTTAGTAAGACATGATAAAACACACTATACTATTCTCCTTAGATCACCTTATATCAGTCACAGGTGTGTTATTTGTTTCTACAGTGATCCAGCGTATATGTAGCTGAACGAGAGAAGCGGAGCGCTTGTTTTCCTTACAAACCCCGGCCTTGCGGAAGTACAGCCCGTGTAGGACGGCAAGTGACTGAGGGGCTTCGGGCAGGGCTTGTAAGGAAAACAAGCGCTCGCTATCCCTCGCAAACCATCTTTGCTGGAGTCTCTGTTGCTATGCTAAGCAGCTAGGCTAGCAGTTTACACGTGAAGTTCACAGACGTAGTGGCTGAATCTGGCTTTAAAAATATATGAATTTCTATCAAATATCTTAATTACAATGAGATGGAGGAGAGGCTGCGCCTCGTGTCTACCTACGCCCCTCAGCCATGATAAAATACAGGGTAAACTGCGACCTCTAGTGGCTTATTGCTTTATTGTCTCCCTTTCTCTCATTGGGGGAGGAAAAAAAAGAGAGAAAAGAACAGTACATGAATCAGTGGTTGTTGTTGTATTTCAGAGTAGTTATGGGGTAAGTACATCCACACATTATTTTAATAACATGTGTGTAATGATATAGCACACTTGTATATTGAAATATTTATTAAATCAAACAAAAAAAAATGAACACATTACACAAGTATGAAATGAGATCTTTGACTTTACAAAAACTACTTCTCGAAACAAGTAAGCAAAACAAGTGATGTCTCTCTGGCACCTGCTATGTGAGTATAATAATTAATGTTTTTTTTTATTTAAAAAATGTGGACAGGCACTGAAGCTGTTACATGAACAGTACTGTTCATGTAACAGTTTCTCCCCTGCATGTTTCCTTATTATCTTCACATGTGCCTTTTGACCAAAGCATTTGACACTAACTTCAATCAAGGGGGCTTTTTTGCCCTGCATGAGTCCTCATGTGTTTTTTTAGATGACTCATTCGACCAAAGCCTTGACCACAAACTGTACAAGATTTAAGTGTTTCCCCCACGTGAGTGTTCATGTGTCTTTTTAGTTTACTTGTTTTAACAAAGCCTTTACCGCAAACTGTACAAGTAAAGGGCTTTTCCCCTGTATGAGTCCTCAGGTGTGTTTTTAGTGTACCCTTTATTGCAAAGCCTTTACCACAAACTGTACAAGAAAAGGGCTTTTCACCGGTATGAGTCCTCAAGTGTGTTTTGAGTGTACCCATTACAGCAAAGCCTTTACCACAAACTGTACAAGCAAAGGGCTTTTCACCTGTATGAGTCCTCATGTGCGTTTTCAGGTCACCCATGTGAACGCAGCCTTTACCACAGACTGCACAAGCAAAGGGCTTTTCCCCTGTATGAGTCATCATGTGTTTTTTTACATTACTCATGTCAGCAAAGCCTTTACCACAAACTATACAAGCAAAGGGCTTTTCCCCTGTATGAGTCCTCATGTGTATTTGTAGAGTACCCATTTTAGCAAAGCCTTTACCACAGACTGTACAAGCAAAGGGCTTTTCAGAACAGCCTGAAGAGAGGAGCTGGTCATCACTAGTTGGCTGTGATGCTACCCAGTACTTTACATAAGCTTGTGTTTTCATGTGTTCAGTTGAGGCGTTGGCTACAGGCTCTGTCTCTCCGTTTTCATCAGCATCTTCACTTTTCACTGCTAGTAATGTCTGTGTTGACACATCCGCCTCCTCTGGTCTCAGAAGTAGCTCCTCCTGTTCCTCTTCAATCTGTAGAGATTGTGTTTCCTCCTGGACCAGACTGGGGCTTCTCTCCTGCTGTTGCTCCTCTTTACACACAGGGGGGCGTAGGAAGACTAGGAAAAAAGGATCAAATGAGAGAAAGAATGAGAGAATGTTTGAAGTGAAGTTTACATATTTTTCTTGCATGATTTAAAAAGTCAACCGTGATCCGGCGTATCTGTAGCTGAACGAGGGAAGCGGAGCGCTTGTATTTTCCTTACAAAGCCACGGCCTTGCGGAAGCACAGCCTGTGTAGGACGGCAAGTTCACAGACGTGATAGCTAAATCTGGCAAATATCTCAGTTACAATGAGATGGATTCAACAAAATGTTTTTATAACTGTATCATAATGCATTTTCATCACTTTATTTACTCATCTTCCATACCTCTTCATTTGATCTCATCCCTTAAACTGGGATTACATTACAGACATTTTTGAGTGGTGCCAACCACTCCTACATTTGACCGTGTGTGGGTCTGTATGTTTGAGCACGGCCTGAGCACAGCCTCAACAGCTGCAGCTGATTGCAACACAAAGATGCAACCAGCTACACTAATTCAAGGTGCAACACATGCACCACTTAAAGACACACACGCACACACGCATACACACACACACACAAAACATGCGGACCTGCGAGGCACACACACAAGCCAGCACTGCACACACACAAGCCAGCACTGCACACGTGCGATCCAGCACTGCACACGTGTGCCCGCACACGCACACGCACACAACACGCACACAACACGCACACGCACACAGGTTTCCGCTAGACAATTTTGAAGCCGGCCACCATGGCCGACAGGATTATATTTTATCGGCCAAAGAATACATTTAGCGGCCATATTATAATTAACGTCACATGCGTGTTTGCAGATATGTGCACCAACCAACTGATCATTACACCTCATTATGTTAGCGCTGAGTTCTTTCCACTTTATCACAGATGCAATCTGTTCCTGTTTATATAGTTAACTAAATAATATCTATCTACTCTATCATGCAGAGGTGTTGCGCCAAAAAATAACTGAATAAAGTGGCCGTGGCCCGTGAGTGAACTACTTATGGGACTTTCGAGCCTTTGCACACGCACCACAGGCTGAGCAGCGTCTCGTCTTTAGTAAACAAAAAAAGAAATACACTTTTGCTACTCACCAAAACAAAGACTGTTTCATGGAGTCGAAAGCCTACTCTACTTAGTGGCAACACTTTGAGCCCTCCACCTCACGTCTAAAATACACTTTTTGGCCAGAAAATAAAATATTTTTAGGAAGGAGAACTCCTTATAACGCTATGGATCAGTTACATCTCATTCAACCTTAATATGCCAAACCTAAAGCTTTTGTTTTGTTTTGTTAATGTTATATCATGATGGCGCAAGGAATGTTGATTACTTGCCTTAAGTTTCCTGGAATCAATGTGTCACTAGCCTGAGGCTACGAGCTCAATCAATGGTCTTGAAGGGCGGACCCAAACACAGCCGCCTGGATTTGTGCGTGGCTTCATATTGCTTCACCAATCTATGTCCCCGCCTCCCCTCCCCTCCTCGGCCTGTGCACGGAGCACGCTGACGTCACCAAATTTAGAGCGACGCCCCTCTGCACTCTGATTGGTTAGGAGATAACAAGGTCCAAGACCATCGTTCCTGCATCGCTCCCCCAGGCTTTTTTTCTTTTGTAACAAAAAAAAAAGCCTGGGTTTCCGAGGCTAATGTGTCACCAACTTTCACCACTTTATCCATTACAGACAGACATTACAGACAGACAGTCACTGTGCTGTGCTTTGTATAATATCCATGATCCATACGATTTCGGGTCCCTGTGTTTTATTATCGTCAACTGGATCCGGCTTCGATCAGATTCTATCACCTCGGGAGTCGGGACCCCGGTTCTGTTTATCATAACACCCGTAGCAGCGCTGATTAGGAGGAGACGCAGCAGCTGTGTGAAGTTTGATTTGTGCTCCGTATGACGGTGTTGTTGCGCATCGAAAATAGCAGACATACAAGCTCACTACGCGGTGCCTTGCGCTGTGAGCTTGTAGCGCTGATATTTTCAATGCACGACACCATCGTACAATGAATAGGCTGATCTATAACTGCAGCGCGCAGCAGGCTGTCGGGAATGAACCCAGTCCCACACTGACATTGTGAGATCATGATGAAAACATTAAATGATTATGATGGGTATTATGAATCGTTACTACTTACGTACTACTTTATCCAAATAATAATATTAACTAGAATTAATTGCAATTCAGGGAAAATTACAAAGTGAGGTTGCGCCGACGCCGGTCGCGGGTCGCGGCCACCGGGACTCGAGGAATACGCTGGGAGGAATACCATCGGAGGCTGCTCCAATTACATTGTCACGTAACTTCTGAGATCACTTGCGTTTCATTTTGAGAGGATTGATCCCCCCAAAATATTTTTTTGCATCAAACGGTTACATTTTGCACATTTGTGGCGCCCCCTATGGATCAAAGTGGAAATGCTTTTGGGGATTCGTTGAGTAAACCACCTTTGACATGTGATTCAAATTTGGGATTGACCGGACGTTTCGTTCGTGAGTTTTGGCCTTTTTTGTAAAACAGGCCCCTTCCGCTAACTTTGGAAGCCATTTACGGACGAACGGTAATGACTATCAAAATTCCGCTTGGAGATGTTTATCAAATGGGTCCAGAGATCATGTGTACAGATTTTTGTGAAATTTGGACAAAATATGTGGGAGGAGCTAAAAGTGTGTTTTGAAGAAAATTCAAAATGGCGGAAAATCTATCCTGACGCAAATGGGCCTATATGGGGAGTTGCGTCATGACTCAAGGAATCTAGGGAAACATTTTTTTTTATTCTACGACCTACGGTTCAAGAGGTTTTTTAAAACAGGGTACATCTAGTGCTGGCATTCTTACCGTTTACGCTGCGCTGTTTAGTGCTGTAGAAGCCATGACGAGGACGTGGATGTAAACAAAGGGTGCGTGTACGATGGTGGAGGGTCCCGACTATCGCCTGGAACAATAATATTTCTAACGCGATCCGCCATTGCAGAGTGATCGCCCATCGAAAACGGCTCGTTACCACCACGTTAAAAAGAAATGGAGATATGAAGCTTTTTCTCAAGGAGTTATAATTAGAGATGCACCGATTGAAAAATCCTTGGCCGATACCGATTACCGTTTTTTTAAAAGTCTGACCTGCCGATACCGGTTTTACCGATACCAATTTTCTATCTAAGAACTAAACAACTAACTAGAATTTGTTCAGGCCGAGTACAAGTACTTAATTTTGTCTATTTGCCAATATAGAGTACCAATAAGATTAAACCAGGAAAAGAACACTTTTGCCATATCATAATAGTACAATATCCACAATCACAGACGATATCCAGTCTAATATCATGGGTATAATATTGATGCCCTAACCATACAACGAAAGGCCTTAAGTCATTACAAAAAGAAGAAGAATTTGTAAAAGAATACTACTGTAGTCAATTTTTTTATTTTATTTGTACCATTGCTGTCATGGTTGTCACTGTTATAGAGCTGCATGATTATGGCAAATTATGGGTCCATATTGAGATCAGTTATTGAAAAAAAAAATGTTTTAATGGTAATATTTTTTAACAAAAAATCTTATCTTAATTAACTCTTTGACTGCCAGAGTTTTTCAGTAAAGTGTCAGCCCAGTGCCAGAGATTCTGAGCATTTTCCCCCATCTTTGAAGGTTCACAGAACATGTTGTGTTTTGACAAAAATTACACAAAATATCTCAAAAGAGAGGTGTGGCTGTCTACTTTACCCGGGGAAAAAAGTGAGTTGCTAGCATGTACGGTTCCTTACTTATCAGCAGTTGAGTAGAGCTTGGTTTCAGCAAAATCAGCCCTTTTCAAGTGCAAACCAGAGATAACAAGCTTTTAGTGAAATATGCTCTCTGGAGCAGAAATCTCTCTGTAGCCTTTTATTTTTCTCCTCCGTGGTATCAGATATGTGAACCTTAGTTGTTATCAAACTAATTACAAAAAAAATGAAAAAAAAAGGTACTTTTTTTTTTTACAGAGTTTTACATTCAAAGATCAGTTGTGAAGTGTCAGCCCAGTGCATCTTTCAGTGCACTAAATCTATTGCATATCTGTTTGTGTCACAAATACTATATATATATATATACACACACACACACACACACACACACACACACACACACACACACACACACACACACACACACACACACACACACACACACACACACACACACACACACACACACACACACACTACATCAATGGCATGAAACAGAATATAAACTATATACAGCCTACAATAGTAATTGGCAATGATGACATCTAGTGGTCATTATAAATCATAGCAGGGTCTATACTCCACTACATCTCAGAGACAAACATTGCACTTTTACTGAGACACTACACTGTCTCTCTGTATTCTATGATCCTATAGTTTACTGAGACACTACACTGTCTCTGTATTATATGATCTTATAGTTTACTGAGACACTACACTGTCTCTGTATTCTATGATCCTATAGTTTACTGAGACACTACACTGTCTCTCTGTATTCTATGATCCTATAGTTTACTGAGACACTACACTGTCTCTGTATTATATGATCTTATAGTTTACTGAGACACTACACTGTCTCTGTATTCTATGATCCTATAGTTTACTGAGACACTACACTGTCTCTATGTATTCTATGATCCTATAGTTTACTGAGACACTACACTGTCTCTGTATTATATGATCTTATAGTTTACTGAGACACTACACTGTCTCTGTATTCTATGATCCTATAGTTTACTGAGACACTACACTGTCTCTGTATTATATGATCTTATAGTTTACTGAGACACTACACTGTCTTATGTATTCTATGATCCTATAGTTTACTGAGACACTACACTGTCTCTGTATTATATGATCTTATAGTTTACTGAGACACTACACTTTCTCTGTATTCTATGATCCTATACCACTTCACATACATTTTCTAAGTATGCATAGGGCTTCACATTATAAACTATATATACAGTCTACACAATAGTCATTATAAATCATAGCAGGGTCTACAAAGGTATAGGTAAAACAACTATACAACACCATTTAGTTAGAAAAGGGATACCAGTATACATATAAAAAACAATACCATTCGATGTTCAAGGTTGTACTTTATTGTAACTTGTGTACAGGACAGGTTATTGTTATTGTACAGAAATGTAAAACTTTACCACAGTTTTCAATACTCCACTACATCTCAGAGACAAACATTGTACTTTTACTCCACAAATTATTTGAAAACTTTAGATATATACATGGCAGGCAGAGGTGCACAAATTATTTGAAAACTTTAGATATATACATGGCAGGCAGAGGTGCAGGACGTGGTAAAGGACACAAAAGAATTTCACCCACTTTTTTACCTTGTAAACCTGTGATGTGACAATAAAACTGATTCTGATTCTGACATACATATTCACTTAGCCGATCTACAAGCTCACAACGCTTTGAATCGCTTTGATTTTGTATCAGTTGGCATGTACTGTGGCTCTGAGTGGTACTTACTATAACACTCCTCCGGGTGCAAGGCCACATTGCATTGTTTACAGTACCACCTCGTCTCGCACCGGATGGGTGGTATAGAGCAAACCCTGCATCGCCTGCGTGGTCCCTTACATCCGGTGGTGGGAGGAAACTTTGCCAGTACATGGCCTTTCAAGTCGGGCTCCAGCCTAGACTGAGGGTCGCGGAAGGGTGCCCTTTCTGGCCTAGGCGCCACTACAGGTGGAGGGGCATTTCTCCCTTCTAGCTCACCCCCAGCAGCTCTCTGGGCGGGCTGGGGTGGGCTGGTCCAGGACTTTATCACACATTTCATGAAGTCTAGAAGACATTTGCATTCGCCCTGTGGATGCTTGTTCCTGTAAATGATAAATGCATTGTGCATACAAATTTCAAACAGATAGGTTACAAATTTGTTTGTCCATTTGTTGGACTTTCGGACAAACGGGTAGTACGTAATGCTCTGGTCCAATCTATCCACCCCGTTCATGGACTTGTTGTATGCGACAACACAAGAGGGCTTCAATTTATCCACTCTCTGACTCTGCTCACCCTTCTGGCCTTTCTGCCATACTGTGACGTTCTCGGTCTCGTTCTCATGGAAAGTGGAGATCATTCTCACAATGTTCTTGTCCCGCCACCCCAAGACCATCACCTTGTTGTTGTGCCTTGTAATGATCTCTCCAGCTTTCAGGTCAGCAGTAGTGAGCTCTCGAATGAGTGGTGGTTCGCCTCGGTTCCGCCGCAGTGTGCCGCAGACATGGGTCTGGAGGTTTAGCAGTATGTCACACATGCCTACCGAGTTAGAAATTGTCCATGTATAATCTGTGGCCATTACCGGCTAAACCATCCAGAAGGCCGACCACTGTGTCAACCAGGGGAATCTGTTCTTCTCCACGACCGCAGTATGGCCTCATGTTGAAACAATATCCTGTCTCAGAGTCGCACAGGATGTAGGATTTTATGCCATATTTCACAGGTTTCATGGGATTGTACACCTTGAAACTAAGCCTACCCCTAAACAGCAATGTACCTTCATCTATACAAATGTTTTTGTTTGGTTGGTACATTTCACGAAATTTGTAGACAATGTGATCTAAAACTGGGCGGATTTTGAACATCCTGTCCTTGCCAGGTACAGGTGTAGCATTGTCAGTGAAATGAAGGAAACGCTGGAGAATTTGAAACCTGTTGCGACTCATTGTTTTGTTGAAGAAGGGGGTAGAGAAGATGTCTTCAGTCGACCAGTACATCGAAAGCTCTGGCTTTCGAATGATGCCAGTCAGAAAATGGAGCCCTAAGAAGATCTTCAGTTCTGGGACGTCAACAGGGAGCCAATCACGAGCTCGAGCATGAGTCTGCATTTCCGTGACGGCTGCTATGCACTGGTCAGCATACAAATTTGTCTGAAGGACAATCTGTTCGAGGAGCTCGTCAGACATGAAGAGCTGCAGGAAGTCCACTGCGTTCTCAGACTGGAGAGCCGCAGCAGCACCACAAGGTCCAGGGTCTGCAGTGAAGGGGATGTGTCTTGGATACCAGTCCCCAGTTTTCCACTCATCTGCAGCTGGACTGGGTCCCCCACGTCCTTTACCACGTCCTGCACCTCGTCCTGCACCTCGTTTACCACCCGGCCTGCCACAAGCTCCACCTCTGCTCTGTTGCCGACCTGTAAATTATAGAATACATAATTACTATAAAGTACAACCTTGAACATCGAATGGTATTGTTTTTTATATGTATACTGGTATCCCTTTTCTAACTAAATGGTGTTGTATAGTTGTTTTACCTATACCTTTGTAGACCCTGCTATGATTTATAATGACTATTGTGTAGACTGTATATATAGTTTATAATGTGAAGCCCTATGCATACTTAGAAAATGTATGTGAAGTGGTAAGATCATATAATACAGAGAGACAGTGTAGTGTCTCAGTAAACTATAGGATCATATAGAATACAGAGATACAGTGTAGTGTCTCAGTAAAGTATAAGATCATATAATACAGAGACAGTGTAGTGTCTCAGTAAACTATAGGATCATAGAACACATAGAGACAGTGTAGTATCTCAGTAAACTATAGGATCATAGAATACAGAGACAGTGTAGTGTCTCAGTAAACTATAAGATCATATAATACAGAGACAGTGTAGTGTCTCAGTAAACTATAGGATCATAGAATACATAGAGACAGTGTAGTATCTCAGTAAACTATAGGATCATAGAATACAGAGACAGTGTAGTGTCTCAGTAAACTATAGGATCATAGAATACATAGACAGTGTAGTATCTCAGTAAACTATAGGATCATAGAATACAGAGACAGTGTAGTGTCTCAGTAAACTATAAGATCATATAATACAGAGACAGTGTAGTGTCTCAGTAAACTATAAGATCATATAATACAGAGAGACAGTGTAGTGTCTCAGTAAACTATAGGATCATATAGAATACAGAGATACAGTGTAGTGTCTCAGTAAACTATAAGATCATATAATACAGAGACAGTGTAGTGTCTCAGTAAACTATAGGATCATAGAATACATAGAGACAGTGTAGTATCTCAGTAAACTATAGGATCATAGAATACAGAGACAGTGTAGTGTCTCAGTAAACTATAAGATCATATACACAGTTGCTAGCATGTACGGTTCCTTGTGGCCTACATTCAATGTGGCCTTGCACCCGGAGGAGTGATAAAATACATATTTTTTTCATTTGTGTGGTACTGTAAGTGATGGATAATTAGTTTGATAACAACTATGGTTCACATATCTGATACCATTGGAGGAGAAAAATAAAAGGCTACAGAGATTTCTGCTCCAGAGAGCATCCTTTTAGCTTGCTTTCACAATAAATATATATAAAAAGATACTATTGTCTGTCACAGTATTCAGCACAAGAACTTTTTTCTTACCTCCTCTCTTGGATCTGCCAACCGGTGGTAAGGTAGACTCCTCCTTCTCCAACTCCTCCTCCCCCTCTAAAATGACAGTAGTAAAATAGAAAATTGTTTAGGAAATATATATATAATTATTTACACTCCCAGCATGTCTTCAGGCTGGTCCATGATTTTATGATGTAAGGTAAGGTAAAATGATTCTTACCGTCACTACTACTGCTGCCCACATCAGCACAGCCACCTGTAGCGCCCCCAGCCCCACTGGCACCAGGCAACTCCTCGTTGTCTGAAAACAGTGAGATTTTGGAAGTTTGGTAAATGTCTGATTTACACAAAATCAATTCAATGCTCCTCTTTATCCAGACCTACTTACAATAAGCCACACATCAAAAGATACAGTAGCCTACATAGGTTACCAATAAGTTTTACCACCCTTTGATGTGAAATGACATCAAAGGTAAGTGAACATGCTTGTTGACAGAACCTCATGAAGATGTAAACATTGTGGTTTACATGACATGACCTTTGTTTTCAGTTCAGGGCTTTGATCTAAGACAGTTCAAGCACATGCAGGGAGGGGGCCTGTTTGCACCTGGCCTCCTTCACTCGTGCTGAATAGTATTTCAATGACATGATATGAAGATGTACACATTGCTGTTTACATGACATGACCTTTGTTTTCAGTTCAGGGCTTTGATCTAAGACAGCAGGGAGGGGGGCTGTTTGCACCTGGCCTCCTTCACCCGTGCTGAATATATTTCAATGACATGATTTTCCCTGCTATGATTTATAATAACCAGTAGATGTCATCATTACCACCATATATATATATATATATTGGCATGCTGACTGTATATATATGTTGGATGTCTTATGTTATAGTTCTTGCTTTAGCATAAGACATCCAATGTACTATATTTTCGAAGGATTTGTATACATTTTATACAGTACGACATGCACATCCATAACACGAATTTGAGCTGGCGATGAACACAAATAAAGCAGATTGCACACGTGCTCCAACTTTGAGGTGTAATATAAAAGATAGCATATCTACAAGCTCACAACGTCGCAAGCGATGCATTGTGAGCTTGTAGATCTGCCATTTTCAAAAGATTTTTATAGCAACGCGTTGTGAGCTTGTAGATCTGCCATTTTCAAATGATTTGTATACATTTTGTTATAAGGCCATACACACAGTCATTTTATCTGGAGGCTAGGCTGCAAATTGCGCAGCGGGCCTTTGACAAAAGGATTTGTATACATTTTATATGTTTTATGGCCATACACAGTCATTTTATCTGGAGGCTAGGCTGCGAGTTGCGCAGCGGGCCTTTTACGCGCACCGTTCGTGTTGGGTTTGAGCGATGAACAATATATAAAGCAGATGAAAGAATAGTATGAATGAATAGTTCTTCTTACCACTGTCAAGGACAGGAAGATCCTCTCTCATGGGTTCCCACACATCCGCGGAATCCACGTCGTCTGAGAATGAGACTGTGGAGCTGAATGGAGAATTGAATGGCGACTCCACGACCTCACGACGCTCTCGAAAGTCCCGATCCGTTGTGATTCGGGCACTGCGACGTGGTGGAGGTGTGTCGGTTCCGACACTCTCCGGTCCAGCCTCGACACGAGGTTCATCTTCACCCGAAAGCTCGGAATCGGTCTGCGGCAGGGCCTTTTTTTGGACCCAATACTGCATCGACTCCTCCAGGGTTTGCTGCCGTAAAGAGCCTGCGGCACTCGGTATGCTACTCGGCGGAGCAGGCCGTGGGAGAGGCCGTTTGAGCCTACACTTTCTTGGCATGGCTGTAGCCTGTATAAAACTAACACTGAAATAAACTACAAACTAAATAAACTCACTCACCTCACTCCTCACTCTCAACGCCCTTCTCTCAACTCACTACAAACATACAATACAATTACACTAACGTTTTTTTTTTCTTTTCTTTTTTTTTTACACACAATACAAATACAATAAACTAAATCTGCTCTTTCCCTTACTCCTCTCTCTCTGTCAACTACCTTCCCTATAAATGCCAATAAACTAAAACTAAATCTCCCTTCCCTAGCAACTCTAAAACAACAATAAACTAAATCTGCTCTTTCCCTCACTCCTCTCTCTCTCTGTCAGTCAAATCCCTTCCCTATAAATGCCAATAAATCTAAACTAAAACTAAATATAACTAAATCTCCCTTCCCTACAAACTCTAAAACACTAACACTATCACGATCGCTCTCTATCTCTCTGTCTGTCTGTCTGTCTGTCTGTCTGTCTGTCTATCTATCTATCTATCGCTCTCTCTCTCTGTCTCTCGTCTCTATCTCTGCTCAACTCGTACCTACTCCCAACGACCTGAGCTGTGTTGCTTGGAGCTATTTATTTGTTTTGGTTTGGTCATGTGATTTCTGGTTAACCCTATGTGATCCAGACAAGTCAAGGACACCAAAAGATGCGGAAAAGTCCCCTCTATTGTAAAACCACTGAAACCCCAAAACGCGTCGAACGCGCCAACTGGACAAAGTAGCACTTGACGCGTTATCGCGTCGAGGGCAGTCAAAGAGTTAATGCAAAATTATTTTCTTATTTTGACTAAAAGCAAAAATAAATAAATAAGGTTTTCCCATTCAGACACATAGGATGTATGTCTGCATTTAATTGTTTTCAAGGTGAGAAATGTACCTTATGTCACTAGTCATGGGGTCTTCAACAGGGGGTCCGGGACCCCTAGGGGTCCTCAGCGTTACTACAGGGGGGCCGCCAAATCTTTGTGTGATACGATATTTTTTTACATTAACCACTAGCATCCCATTTTGAGGAGGACTTAAGCCAAAAATAGCAGATCTACAAGCTCATGAGCTTGTAGATCTGCTTTTGGCAAAGAGGTATATAGGTGTATAGGGGGGAAAAGAGAAGATCAAGTTTATACAATATAGAGGGGGTCCCTGCTTCATCTCTCTCTCAGCTAGGGGGTCCTTCCTTGGCCTGAAAATGTTGAAGACCCCTGCTCTAGTCTAGTCTAGTATCTTGCCTTTCAATGATATCAAAGGCAAAATATTACCTTATGTCACTGTTTTGGCTTGTTTTAACCTCTGGGACTTATGTTACACTACTCTCTGTTGCTCAGTGGACTTTATTAAACTTTTGGACGTCTGTAGGCACATTAATTAAACCATGCGCAGTGGTGTGGATGGATATCATGATCACATCGTCTTTTTGAGTTGTTGTTGGAAGCTGCTTACAGCATTAAGGACTTTTCAGATGGCGCCTAGTAATTTATTTGGAACAAAAAGCCACCCTGCAGCAGTGGCAGACGCAGGATCTCTTTATGAGTAAGGCCAGGCAAATACGTGATAGGCCCCCAGCCCCCCCCCACCCCCCCGCCGGGGGGTGGGGGGTAGGGTCGCCGCAGATAGACAGCTGGAGAGTTGAATAACCTCTTCAAATAACCAGAAATTACCGAAGTATGTAGGCGACCTACATATTTATGTTTTAGCTTAGACATAGGTAGCCTACAATAGTTGGTAGATGATTGGTAAATTATTAACCATGACAACGACTCAAAGACTTTTATTTTGTACTTTCTTGAACCACAAGCATATCACTGCGCCAGTAAGATAATGTACATGAGAGAGAAAAGGGAAAGGGAAAGGGCACGGTGGCACAGTCGGTAGTGCTGTCGCCTCACAGCTAGAAGGTCCTGGGTTCGATTCCCGCAGGGGACGCTGTGGGCGCTGGGGCACGTTCTCTCCTCACCGTCATCAGTGCCCATACCCTTAGGTGGGGTTGGCGAAAGGGCCATTCTGTGTGGAGTTTGCATGTTCTCCCCGTGTCTCCTAGGGTAGGTACCCTCACAAAAACATGCAGTAATCCTGGTCACTATACTGCCTCCCCCTGGCCAGCCGGGGCGCCTGATGGAGGGGAAGGGAACTGGTTGGAATAACGTGTTCCTTCCACGCGCTACGTCCAACCAGGGAAACTCTCCCCTGTCAGGTGACAAGAAGGTCAGTTGGCTCTCATGCATTGAAGGAGGCATGAGCTCGGCCCTGGCCTCCCTAGGTTGGCAGAGGGAAGGTAGTGCCCAGGATTACATAGACAATTGGCACTGGGTGTAAAAAATAGGTTTACAAAATCGTGGGATAAAAAAAAATGAGAGAGAAAAGGGGGGGAAAACACTTGATACACAAAAACAAAGCTGGCAATGTATTGCTAATATCCAGGGATGCTTTGGCTACAGAGTGCAAAGGCAGGGACGAGCCAGACGCCTCCTGGGCCGCGGGGAGGGGACAGGGAGGTACGACGAAGAGATCCAGGAAGAGGGGGCCCGCGCCGCCACCCGAGACGGAGCCTCGCGCTGGGCATCGCGACAGCCAAGCTCCATAGGTACGTTCTGGAGCGAGTTGGCGTCTCGCCCGGGAGACTTTTTCAAAGGAGGGAGGCAGGCACGAGCCAGACGCCTCCTGGGCTAGGGGCAGGTGACAGGGAGGTACGACGCGGAGATTCAGGACAAGGGGGCCCCTCGCGGCGCCGCCACTGCCCCGGGACCATGCCCCGGTTTCGGGCATGGTCCATAGCTATCCTGGAGAGGCCTTGCTATCCCTGAGAGCTTCGCGGGAGCTCTGGACTCAAATCCTGGCTTTTTCCGAAACCTCCAGGATTTGGGGCCTCTCGCCGCCCCCCCCAGGAAGGCGCCTCTTCCTGGGCATGGCCCTAGCTATCCTGTGGCACCAGTGGCCACTTTCCCCCCACGCGAAATTTCACGCAGGGGAGAGGCCAGAGCCCCAGGCCTCACGGGGCCTGCAAACACAGTGCGATTTTCACATTTTTCCCGGGTTTTTCGGCCGTAGTTTGCCTAGGCAGCCACCCAGGGACCCGGGGGGGGAACCGACGCGTGCGCACCCCCGGCCCGGATCCAACGAGCCCTCCGCCGGCGCCGGGCGACCCACGGAATGGGAGGTACCGCCCGTTCTAGCCCGAAAAAGAGCAGATCGACAAGCCGAAAAAAGTTGAGATTTTCGGCTGGGGGTCCTCCAGGGGGTCCCCGGGGACCTCTGGAGCCCATGCAGACACTTAAAAACATTTCCGATTTTTTTTTTGAGAACCATGATTTTGGGCCTCGCTTTTTAAGTCCAGGGCTCAAGGGAGCCCTGGACTTAAAAACATTTTTGATTTTTGTTTTGAGAACCAGGATTTTGGGCCTCGCTGAACCCATCGCTACCCCAGGAAGGTGCCTCTTCCTGGGCATGGTCCCTACCTATGAGATGGCACCAGTCGGCCTTCCAGGCACCTGCAAGAAAATTCCTTGAGGCAGGAAGGCAGGGGCCCACCTCCTCAAGGGAGCCCTGGACTTAGAAACATTTTAATTTTTTTTTTGAGAACCAGGATTTTGGGCCTCGCTGAACCCATCGCTACCCCAGGAAGGTGCCTCTTCCTGGCATGGTCCCTACCTTAAGGGACGGTACAACTTACCTAAGTTGTCTTTTCAACAACTTACGCAAAGAGAGACAGGGGGGGTGATCTTTCTTTAGAACTGGCTAAAATAAAAGGGATGTTTATAGGCAGCTTTTGCAATGCTGTTGTCTGTCACTGAAAGTGAAAGTAACTTCAACTGCATGGACCGTATGAGAAGCCTGGTGACGCACTTACTGCCTTTAAACTCTCAGTGATTGACCGACTGACAGTCACGGCATTGACTAGGCTATAACTGCGCGCAGCATTATGGAATATATAATATATTCCATAATATATATATTCGATATATGTATCCTTATATTTCAAAGGTAATCAGCACCATCTGTAGGCTGTCACTGAGTCGACTCGCACGATTTGATCAGCTGTTGCTGCGCAGCATGCAGTATCAATTTGACCGGCATAAAATCGGAATTTATGACAGTGACCGACCGAGCACCGATCCAGCTGGTTTGGCCTAAAACCGGCTTTTTTAATCCGCGGCCGATTAATCGGTGCATCTCTAGTTATAATGGGAGCGGACGGGAGGTAGGTTTTTTGGCACGGATCCACATCCGTCCTTTCCTTTTTTCAAGCTCTGTGAATCATTCCAAAGTTGCGTTAGAGCGCCCCATGTGGAAAAATAAATAAATAAATCTCCTCACCCCCACCCCCTGTGTTCCTGTTGAGCAGCCTTGAAATGAATGGACAGGGATTTTACTTTGTTCCTCCACTTCATATAGCTTAATTAAATTAACTCATCAAAGGCAAGATTTTTTTGTGTGTAATTGAGGTCATAACCCCTCCCCCCCCCAAAAAGAAAGAAAATGTATTCAATTTCTTCAACTCCATCAATTATTTCTCCCCTTCAATGATACCAATTGTTATTGCATTTTATGGGGTTATCGTTGATTAGTCACCTTTACAACAAGGTATAACTTGTAAGGACCGTGCAATCGTGGAATGAGCACCACTGCTAAACGTGTGGGTAGCGCACAAGTTCTACCTTGTTGTAAAGGTGACAAATCAACGATAACGAACTTTTTTCGGAGGAGTTTATTATATATGCAATAATTATCACTCCTCTCCGTTTCTCCCATATTCATGTATTGTGTATACACAATTATTATAAACCCCTCTCCATGTTCATGTATTCAACCCAACCCAGTTACTATTCATTTTGATGACTATTTTAAGCTGTTATAGTTGCATTTTGAGCGTGTACGTCGTAGCATGTAAGTTAATTCTATTCAGGCCTTTTATCTAGATAACCATACAGCATGTTTGTGTGAAAATGGTAACTTATGGAATGTTGATAAGATGATAGCCCCACAACCGAACAGAAAAAAGGACAAAGCATGAAACTTACCGATGTCCAGTTGGTTTCCATTGTTTGCAGGTTCCTGATTAAGAGGAACAGTCCTGGCTGCTGCTGAAGAAACCATCTTCACCTGCAGGCTGGACTCCACACACTGGTCTGGAATGAAGGAAGTACAATAAGGACTGTGATGTGAGATGAATAAGGACTTTAATAATAAGTTAGTTGATGCAAAATGAATAAGGACGTTAATAATGACTTTGATGTGACATGAGTCACATAATAAGGTTGTAGATGAAGGTTGAATGTAAAACAGAGGGAACAAACTCATTCATGAAGGTGAGTATTATATTGAGAGATGATCTTAAATATTAAAGTGCACTTTATAGAGTGTGTCCAAACAATTACAGCATTAGCCTAATTCTATCATCTGAATTTATTCTTTAGTAGGCCTCAGTTGAAATGTGGGAGTATAGGCCTACATGCGTTTGGAAATGTGTTTGGTTATTAACCCCGACGTTGCCTCTACTTATGAATAATAACTATAGAGGCCTACTTAGTTATAATACTATACTAATTACAATACAAAATATTAAGCTATAGACTGTGCAAAATCGATAGTCATGCAAGTTCAATGCACTGCAAAAAGTGGGACTGGGCTGGATTAATATTTAGTAAATAAATATTAGTAAACTACACATAATAAAAAGGACATGTGCAGTTTGTAATTAAATTGAGCTGAACTATTAATGTACTGTATTTTACTCAATTGTCTTTGAATAAAATCAGCTGTGAATTACTTAGTAGAATTTAATTGTATGTTTCAGTAATTTAAAATATGCAAAAACAATGTAAGCTTTACTCATATGGGAGTAGCTGATTTCATACCATTTTAATTATTTATTAATTGCATTTTACACAATTTAGTTTGATAAAATCAGCTCTCAACTACTGAGTAGAATTTAATTGTATTTGTCACTAAAGTCATAGATGCAGAAAATTGGTAGATTTTACTCATTGGGGTGGCTTATATTTTAATCAGTGACCTAATCAGTTGAACCACATGCAGCTTGAGCATTTTGACCTGTTTGGTGTGCAGCAGTTCATTTCTTTCTGTGGGACTGAACAGAAAGGGACATTTTTGCAAAGCAAGGTAAGATATTTTTATTAATTATAACTAAGTTGCTGTAGCAGCTGAACATTGTTTTGTGTTACTGCAAGTTCAGCTGTGAAACATGACTGTTTGTGCTTAAAGCTGTGTTGCCTTTTATAACTAAATTCATAGCAAACATTTTCCAGCCTGTCTGCTCAATGTCACTATTCGATGTGACTTTATGTACAACAGTTAACATAATAGGCTGATGCCTTTTTAAAATGGGTATACCTGTTAATCTAGGCTAATCTTAATTTTATAGGACTCAGCTGTGATTCCACCCCTCCTCAACTTAACAAACCAACCTGAGGATAGGGAACAAACATTCTTGTTCTTACAGAAGTGAGTAATTAGGAGTTACTATAGGATGACCAGCAAACTTAACAGGAGATTCTTTTTTTGCAGTATGGTATTGTTGAGGTGGTCATTTGACACTGATCCTATCAGACATTAGATGCAAGTTTATTTGTATTCTTACTAATTATATGGCAGGGGAGAATTGATTGATTGATTGACATTTTTATTAGGCAAAAGAATGTAAAACAACAGTTACATTTATAATACTTTTGTCTAAAAGGTCCGACCAAAAAAGTCCTTGCGGACTTGTTTCCATTGGGGTCCTTGAATTAATTTCATAGACATATATAGTAGCAACCAAACTGTTCAAATCAACATAAGAAACTGAGAAAAAAAAATACCACTATGTACAAAAAAAGCATCATGAAAAATAAAATGAAAGTATATACAAAAAAAGGGGGGAGGGGGGTCATCTGTCTACTGGGAAACTGGTACTACCTCCTCTTATGGCCTCCAGAAAGATGAGTTTTTAGGGCTGTTTTGAATGAGCCCAACGAACTGCATTTTTTGAGGGATGGGGTTAGGCTATTCCATACCTCGGTGGCCGTGGTGTAGAAGGAGAATTTGCCCATGTTTGTTTTATGGGTGGGTGGTACCAAATTGTTGTTTACGCTCCCTCTAGTTTCGTGACTGTGGGTGTCACTAACTTTTTGGAGGTATTTTGACAGATAAGCGGGTATAGGGGGCATTTCGGGCAAATCTGCATTTACAATTTTGAATATCAGTCCCATTTTTTGTTGTTTAACCCTGTCTTCCACCCTGAGCCAGCCTAGGCTGGCAAAGTGAGTGGGACAGAGGTGGGTCATGGGCCCCAGTCCGAGAAGTAGTCGAATCAGTTTGTTTTGGGAGGTTTGAAGCTTAGTCTTCAGTGACACTGAGGTGTTGGAGTACCAAGAGAAGCAAGCATAGTCAAAAAGGGGCTGAATCAGGGCCCCTGAGAGGGTCCTGAGGGCCTGAGGGTTGACAAAAGAGGAAACTCTGCCCATATATCTGGTTCTCTGGTTTACTCCTTTGACCACCTTTGTTGCCATGCTTTCACCTGTCAGGTATTTGTCAAGAATACATCCCAAATAGGTAATCTCTTCTTTGCTAGTGATGGTTGAGTCATCGACTTTGACCTTGAAGTCATTTACCTTCATTTTACTGAGGGAATGTTTGGTCCCAAAGAGAATGGATTCAGTTTTCCCAAGGTGGAGTGACAGTTTGTTATCGGTAAGCCAGGTACAGATTTTGGAAAGTTCGGAGCTGAGAGCTTCCTCAACTTGCATCTTGTCCTCAACCGAGATCAGGAGTGCAGAGTCATCAGCGAACAGGAACAGTTTGCAGTTACAGGCAGCATTCATGTCGTTAATGTATAGTAGGAACACTAACGGCCCTAGAATGCTGCCTTGAGGAACCCCGCAGCTCACTGGGAGGGATGAGGACATGGTTCCGTTGATGTCAACCACTTGCTCTCTTCCCTCCAAGTAAGATCTCATCCAATTTAGTGATGTGCAATCAAAACCAATCGCACTCAGCTTATCAAGTAGAATTGAGTGGTTTACAGTGTCAAACGCCTTTTGGAGGTCCAGCATGACCATGCCGCAGTATTTGCCCGAGTCTACCTCACGTTTGATGTAGTCGGTCAAATACAGTAGGCATGAGTGGGATGTTCTGAAGCCCGATTGGAATTCAAACAACAGTTTATGCTCGCCGAGGTAGCTGTTGATTTGTTCTTGGATTGATCGCTCTATAACCTTTGAGATGGAACAAAGGATGGAAACAGGCCTATAGTTGCCAGGATCTAGTTTGCTTCCTTTTTTATATAGAGGGATTACTCTTGCCAACTTGAATTCTTGTGGGACGTGACACTGACTGATGGATAAGTTTGTAACGTGGGCTACCATGGGAGCAATGGAGACCGCTGCGTCTCTGAGGAATCTGGTGGGGATGTTGTCAAGGCCGGTGGCCTTGTTTGGCTGTAGGGCGAGGAGCTTGTTTTGCACATCATCAATCATTACAGGTTTGAATGAGAAGGAATCTTTTTTAGCCCCTAGTTTCTCATAGTGAGCTTGAATGTGGTCTGGGCCATACAGACCTGAATGCTGGGGGAGTTTGTTTACCAACTGGGTTGCAACTGTGGTGAAGAAACTGTTAAAACAGTCCGCTACCAATTGCTTGTCGGTAATGAGCGAGCCACTTGAGATAATGCAAATGTTTGTTGATTTTGTCTGAATTTTTCCGTTGCAGCCTAATTGTTTTAGTGCCTCTCACAGTTTTTGTGGGTGGCTTTTGTTTGCCTCTATGTTCTCATTTAAGAAATTCTTTTTGGCATTTCTGATCAAATTAGTAACTACATTGCATAGTTTTCTGCATTTTTCAAGTAGCTGCTCACTTTTGTTTTTCCTGAACTCGGAGTAGCTTTTGTTCCTGAGTTTGATGGCATTCAAAATGTCACCCTTCATCCAAGGTTCTGTGCTTGCTTTGACCCTCACCACCTTTGTGGGTGCGATGTTATCAAGTACACACAAAAAAGCTTTTTTGAAACAGGACCAGGACTCCTCCACAGAGGTGCAATTTAGGACATGGGACCAGTCCATTTTTTCAAGAGCTGTTGTTAGAAGATCACTTGAGTAGTGTTTCATAGACCTGCAGCTAATCGTCCTGTGACAATAAGCTCCAGGTCTGTGAATCTTCTGAGTGCAGAAAATGATATTGTGATCACTTAAGCTGCACTCAATCACCCCACTCTTTGAAATTCTGGACTGGTCCGTCGTCAACACTAGGTCTATGATTGATTGAGAAGCAATGCCCACCCTTGTAAAATGCTTTATCAGCTGGGTAAAGCTGTGCAGGTCACAGAACTTTCTGAGGGACTTAAAGATGGCTGAGTCTTTCTTAAGAACACAGGTGTTAAAGTCCCCAATAAGTACCGTCTCAGAGTTTCCTAAACTCGCCACATGTTCCTCAATCAATTCATAAAAAGCATTTTGATCTGTGGGTCTGTAGATGGCGCCAATTATCAGTGGTTTTGCATGTGGGTATAAAATCTTAACCCAGACCGATTCAGTGGGGTTGTTATCCATGTCTGGGATCACATCGTAAATAATGTCTGATCTCACATAGATGCAAACCCCACCCCCAGAGAGATTTCTGTCTTTTCCGATGACATTGTAGCCCTTTATTTCAATCTCAAAGTCTTTGATGGAATTATCCAGCTTAGTTTCTGAGAATGAAATAATGTCTACTTTGCCATTACCAAACAAGGATCTCAGTTCAGACATTTTGTTTGAGTTTTTAAGACTGTTAACATTCAAGTGAACAATGTGAGTACCTCTCGTTGAAAAGATGGCTTCCATGTCCTCAGTTGAATAGTAACCATTGTCCCTTTCAGCCTCTGGGATGTCGGTGGGAGGGGGAGGAGGTGTGGGTGGGGGAGGGGGGGACTTTGTGATGTCCACGGGGGAGGTGTGGAGGTGATTTGAGGCAGTATGTCCTTCCTTAGACCTGCCTTGGGGGAGGGGTGGTGGAGGTGGGGGAGGGGTGAAGTGTAGAAACCCTTGTGTCGACCTCGGCCAAATTCCCCCAGGCGATGGACTTTTTGGGAAAATGGGAAACTCAGGGAGAAAATAATCTCTGTTTCCACGCCGATCCCACAGAGGAAAACCTTGTAGTTGACCTCCAGTGCCCGTTGGAAAAACAGGGAAAATAACTCAGTTTCCCAGCATTCCTCTCGGTGGGACACTTTGTTGTTGTCCTGATATCGACTGGTGGTGGTGGTGGAGGAGGAGGAGGGGGGGGTGGGGGAGGGGTGAAGCTGTTGTCCCGCGTCGACGACATGCGGTGGTGCCAGGAGATAGGAAAAACTGTGGAAAAATCACCGTATCCCTGTGCTTCCCTCTGAGAGAAACCCTGCGGTTGTCTCGAATCCATGTGGCGCATGAGGAAATCCTCTCGTGACGATGTTTGTGGGGAAGCCCTTGTGACGTCATCGGCCAGATTCCCTCTGGCGGTGGTGGTCTGTTTGAGAACGTGGGTCTTGGAACCAACCCAGACGTTAACCGGGACAAATAATCCATTCTTGTTTCTCCAGAACTCTGCTGGGGTTCGTACTTATCAGGTGAGGTGGTCCGTTGCCAAACAAAGTTATTTGTCTGCATGTTGTGGACCGGGCTTTGTCGAACGCTGCCGTCGCGTGTGAAATCAGCTGGGATGTTGATTTGGCCATTGAAGTTGTGAACATAGCGAGTCTCCGTGCACTTCACGGTCGGTGGGCCGGGATTAGGGTGTACATTTCCCGATAACAATAGACTCAAACAAATGATCAATCTTACTGTTAGGCCGTCAAGCTGGCTTGGGGTTCTTCTCCGTGTTTGTACCGATTTACGCCCGTCGAAAACTTTAAAAAGTAAGGTCGCCGCGTCTTGTGGTATATCTCCGTTTGCACTCACTCTCCGTTGAAGCTGCACATTGTGGGATTCGATGAAGATTAATCCTTGCAATATAGCAGCGTAGCACAATACCAGGTAGTTGCTGGCTGGGATTATCCTCTTTAGGCGAAGATGTTGTTTTCGCCGCCGAAGAATAGAGCGTGGGGTGTAATGCAGGAGGCGAAGAAGGAATGCGACTGTCCGCGTCGAGAGCCATCACACAAAACAGGATAAGTTCATCACTTTGTCCTTAAACATACATAAATATTGAAATATGCCAGCATACTATGTCTGGCTTTAGTGACATGGATTGACACAAACATACAGTGAAGGAAGTAGATCAGCCAGGGAAACAACATTTTCCCTTATGAATCAATGCACAGCTGAATAATTCTGGGTAACTGGGTAGCTTAACACTGTGGTGTTCCCACCCCCTAAAATGTTCTTTGGCTCATAAGCTCCCCCCAAACATTTCCCAATACTGTCACCTTTTTCACCACTGTCCTGTTTTTATGCCTGAATTTAAAGGAAATGAAGAGAGGCATGAATATCATACTGCTTCACACTTTACAAAGATGTGCTGCTGTAAGATGAGTGTATTTTGTGTCCACGTGCTTTTAATTGTGTCTCTGTATATGGTCTTAAGTCTGCTTTATATTTAGTGGCACGGCTGTGTTGCACACCGAAATTTGCAGATCTAAAAGCTCACAACGAGTCGAGGATTCAACGTGTTAGCTTGTAGATCGGCTTTCTTTGGCGTGGAACACCACTGTACGGCGAAGCATAAATCAGGCTTAAGTCACTTTAGTTACTTCACTATGTTTGTAACCTGTTATGTGTATATAATATTAATTGATTACATTGAATTAAAGCTCATCTAAATATCTTTCCAGGTGCAGGACAGGTTCCAGGTTAAGCTGACATATCAAGAGGTATGTATCATTTACCATTTTATTTTATTAACATTTTGGAATAAAATAGCCAATTGAATAAACATTGAACACACTTCTAGTTACCGTGTACGGTAGATTACTTACACAGGGAATTAAGACGCAAACTTCCCTTATAAGGGCTAAGACAAAGTCAACAGCCCTCAAGCAATCCCTCAAACCTACCCCGCAATCCCTCCTGAACAGTCACTGTTAACCAAGCACCATTTGGAACACTACCCTGCATTGATCGAATATGTGCCATTGGTTGGTGTATGGACAATGCCCTTTGGAGCTAAAAACAGCTTTTTTAAGCAAGTGAGGTACACAAAGAATTAAAAAAAATGTGTTGTCAACCCTTGCACACAAGACACCAGATGATGATGACATACCACGTGCATACAGTTGTTGGAAAACAAGCATTGTGTGTGTCACAAAAACATCTGTAATGCCTTTAGATGTGCTGCATTCAGACATACATGAAGCTTTAAGAGAAACATCATCACTCATGTCTACTGTACCTTTAGCTAACTCTGTCACCTACTATGCAACAAAGTACACTGTTGGAATGATCTTGTCTTATGGCTCTACTGGTGGACTACCTGACTTTGCTGAGATTATTTAGATTGCCATTTTGGACAACTGTACATTTTATTGTAAAGAAAGTCATATTTTTTAACGGGAGAACACTGGGGAAATGTCTCTTTTAGAGCAACAGAAACTTGGTGATGTGTACCCCTTGGCTGCATACAGTGTGAGAGGGAAACGCTTGGTTATACTCAAACGTTACATCTGTTGTTAATTTTAGGTAATTGAAACAAATGTGAACTTTTACACGTGTTTGTTTGTTTTTACATGGGTGAAAAACAGCCTACAGTACATAGGATTTTAGTGGTCAAATATGAATATACATAATTATATTTCCTTTATAAATATTGCTAAATGTTATGTTTTAATTACCATTAACAATCTGTTTCAGTTATTTAAATGTTTTTAACTATTCTTGTGGCACAATCCAGGCTTTATTGTACTATTTACTGTATGTTTGGTCTCATCTATATCCTTTTGTCTATTTACATTATTTTCAGGCTGGCAGAGATGGAGGCAAAACTCAGAGTAATCATTGACCAAGAGAGGATTGAGAAGTTGGTTCTTCCCTCAGGAATTCCACCCACTGTGGAGGAGTTGCAGACTGTCGTGATGGACACTTTTGAACTTTCTTCTGATTTCAAGATTATGTACTTGGACTCAGAGTTTGATAGGTACTTTAGTCTTTAGTCAAGTAACCAGATTAAACACCTGGACACCATCAAGCTGGAGTACCAGGCCCCAGTAGTTCTGAACTTGTTTCTACTTGATGAAAGTTTTAACAGTTTGTTAAGTCAACAGTCAACTGACTGTGACTCTGCATCGTATGCGGAGTCCAGTGCATCGTATGCAGGGTCCAGTGCATCATATGCAGGGACCAGTGCATCGTGTACACAGTCCAGTGCATCGTGTACACAGTCCAGTGCATCGTGTACACAGTCCAGTGCATCGTGTACAGAGTCCAGTTGTTACGAGTGTGAGTATGCAGTAGAGTTGTGTGTGTGGTTTTATGTATGTGTGGGATTGTGTGTGAGTTGAGTGTTCACTTCCAGGTGCTGACCATCACCTGATTACTGGTGGAGAAGACTATTTAAGATATGTGGGCTCTGGCAGCACTTGCAGTAGTGTTGTCCACCCACTGACACTCTTGGTGTTCTTTGTATTTAAGTTACTGTGTTTTGAGTCCTTAAGTGCAAGCACTGGGCCACGGAAGCCAGCTTTTTGTATTAAGTCATATTTTGTTAGATTAAATTAGAGTAGAGAATAAGTAGGATTTTATTGTA
Source organism: Gymnoscopelus braueri (assembly GCF_963280865.1). NCBI lineage: Eukaryota > Metazoa > Chordata > Actinopteri > Myctophiformes > Myctophidae > Gymnoscopelus > Gymnoscopelus braueri. Next base: position 56,311,095 of record NC_137611.1, on the reverse strand, counting down.
ACTTTATTTTGTGTTTGTCAGATTAGTGTTTAAAACTCAAAGCTTGGTTTAGGACTATTATGTTTATTTCCCTGAGTTGCTCCGTGTGTCCTATGCTTTGGCTAAAGTGTTGTTAAGTATGTCAATTCATGTAAATATCTTATGTTATTAATAAAAAATGGGTTTCACTCCCAGTTTTTCACTCCCAATTTATGTTGCATCCCTTTTCCTCTAGACTATAAGGACTGCATATCTTCAAATGCAGGGTCATCTGCTGCAACAACTGATGCACAGAAGTCCAGCAGCCTGCCGAACCAAAATGCCAGTGAACGAAGTGAGTTATGGCCAAACAAATTCCCCATTCCCCAGTTTTCCTATGAAACAGAGATGTGGCTTGAAAGAGGCAATGCGGAATTCAAAAAGACTGGAAAACCTCTGCCTTTCTCAAAGATCAAGGGAAACATACTTGAGAAGCTGGCTGTAACAATGTTTGAATATGCAGCCAATCCAACAAAACAACAGAGGATTGAAGTTGCCATAGCACTTATCACGAAACATCCATGTCTCAAGGAGCCTACTACCTTCGGGGGTTACCTTGGGTGGGAAGGATACCTCCGCACCAAGATGTCAAATTATCGGACCAAACTCAGAGGCTACAGTGTTCCTGAGGTGATGTGTAATACACTGAAACAGAAGGCCCCTGGGGACCAGAAGCCTGCAAAGAGTATAAAAAAGCCACGGAAGGCAGAAGTGAACTTCCTCCCTCCATACCCGGCAGGAGAGGATGAAGAAAGTCTAGAAAAAGAACGGATTCAGTTGCTTAGTGAAGTAAGGAAAAGGGACAATAAGAAATTGATAAAAGAAAAAATAACAAAGACATTCGCCCATAGAAGAAATGAAATCATCAACCAGTCACCCAGCATGGAGGACCTCAAAGCCAGATGGCCCGCTCTATTTGAAGCACCTCATGTGAGTTACAAGTGCTTCTAATTAGAAATATTACACCTAGATTGTGAAAAATACATGATTATACAGTTATAAAAATAATCATTTTATAAAAAATCATTAAGTAAATGTGAGAACACACACACTGTACAGTCAGATCATTTAGGTGGAAGTTAAACTATCATCATAAATGGAGGTCATAAAATGGTATATGGTATGTTTAGGTGGCTTCTTGCTTTTAAAAATGTAAGAGAAATATGTACGGTAGGTCTACACTTGAAATATTTGATGCTTTAAAGATGGTTCCATTATGTGTCTTTCAGATCAAGGATGAGTTTCAGAGGATAACAATGGTGCACCTTGAATCAACATTCATGTCAAAGCTCGACGACTACACTCCTGGTCTAATGAAACTCTTCAACACCAAGGGTGGAGCCATGGGGTTGAAGTTACAGGCCATACTACTCAAGGTATTGTCAAACTACTGGAATGTATTACTTTAAAAATAAACTGTATGTGCTTGTTGCTTAAAAGAATAGCTCAACATTTTGAGTAAAGTGTTTTGCTTCATCTCTGAGTGCTAGCTTTTCAGTTTGATACCACTGTATGTACTTTAAAGATGAATCTACAACCAGCATCATACAGTAGCTTTTCATATAAACTGGAAACAGGGAAACGCCTAGTCTGGCTCTGTCCAAAGATAACTAAAGGTGCAAAGGGGTTCCACCGCACCTCAAGCCAAATTCAGGCTGGTCTGGTGCATCTCAGGAGTGGGACAGGTATGTGTAGAAGAAGGAAGGCACTGGAGCAAACTCTGACAATTAGAGCCTTTTAAAAAATAATAGGGTGCAGGCAAATTACGTGACAACTTTTCAATGTCAATACTGTACATCATCAGGTCCAGTGCCTTCCTTCTTCATAACAAAAGGTGCCTATACCAGCACATCTAAAGCTCACTGGTTAACATATGCATGTTTTGTTTGTTTAATCCATACAGTAAACAAGGTGTAGTGGTTTTATGTGAGCTCATGTGCTATACATATAACTTTATTTGGTGGGACCAATGACCTCCTGATGTGACAGCTGGTGTCCTAGAAACCTCAGTAATGACGGGAAGTATTTCATTAGACACAGCACATGAAGGATTTTGGTAGGGGTTTGTTATTAAGCCTGTTATGTTAAAATGTGCAGCTTGAACAACTGCATCAGTGTTTACTACAAGTTTAGATCGGTGGATGATTTTTGCATTAGGAACTTGAATGTTTGTTTATTTTTGTCATTTTAGTCTCCAAGCGATCCTGACATCAATACGACCAGAGAGGTCATCATTCGCTGCTTGATGGTGTATCTTGGAGAAGAAACCGAACAACTTTTTAAAGAGTATGATGTAAGTTGAAGTGCATGTTAAAATATATAGCAGGTAACTTCTCTCTGTCATCTCTTCTACCTGGTATATCTTAGGAAGGTCCAATCATAACATAGTCAATTGATTTATCCCTGTAATTCTTGAAAAACTGGAGTTTTTAAGTTCTGTTCAGTCATAAACACATACAAGTAATTGTTGTCCTTTGTGTAAGTGAAGGTTTTGTACTACTGCTGATCATTTTAAATCTATAATTTAACCCTACAATTGTCAGCTGAGAGTTCCTCCAAGCTATCCTGAAAGCATCTGAGAGACATTTTTGTGGCAACATTAAGGATCAATGTTGATCCAGTTGCTGTGGATGATTCAAGCTTCAGGAATGAGTGCCATATAGAGACTGGTTGACAGTTGAACAGCCTGTGATGGTGAGAGTAAGATATTCATCGATACACAGGTGGCAGGAAAACAAATTATGTAGGCCTATGTATTATTTCTCTTAACTAAATATTTTGACTGTTCATCTCTGGTGTCACTGAATTGTTGAACTGATGTGATTCTTTTTAACACATGAACACTAGCGAGAAGCACAAGAAAACTGTGTTTTTTCCCCTGTTTCTACCATCTCCTGGCACCACCGCTTGGCGTCGACGCTGGACAACAGCTTCACCCCTCCACCACCCCCACCCCCCCTCCTCCTCCACCACCACCACCAGTCGATACCAGGACAACCGCATAGTATCCCACCGAGAGGAGAGTTCCTTTCCCTGTTTTCCAAGCGGTCACTGGACATCTACATGGTTTTCCCCTGTGGGATCGGCGTGGAAACAGAGAGTTTCCCATTTTCCCAAACAGTCCTTTGCCTGGGGGAATTTGGCCGAGGTCGACACAAGGGTTTCCCCACATCACCCCTCCCCCACATCCACCACCCCCACACCCCCTCCCCCACGGCAGGTCTAAGGAAGGATATGCGGCCTCAAATCACCTCCACACCCCCCCGCGGACATCACAAAGTCCCCCCCTCCCCCACCCACACCTCCGACCCCCCCCACCGACCCCCCCCACCGACCCCCCAGAGCCTGTAAGGGACAATGGTTACTACTCAACTGAAGACATGGATGCCCTCTTTTCAACTAGAGGTACTCACATTGTTCACTTGAATGTTAACAGTCTTAAAAACTCTGAAAAAATGTCTGAGCTGAGATCCATGTTTGGAAGTGGCAAGGTAGACATTATTTCATTCTCAGAAACTAATTTGGATAATTCCATCAAAGACTTGAAATAAAGGGCTACAATGTCATCAGAAAAGACAGAAATCTCTCTGGGGGTGGGGTTTGCATCCATGTGAGATCAGACATTATTTACGATGTGATCCCAGATATGGATAACAACCCCACTGAATCGGTCTGGGTCAAAATTGTATACCCACATGCAAAACCACTGATAATTGGCGCCATCTACAGACCCCCAGATCAAAATGCTTTTTATGACTTGATTGAGGATCATGTGGCGGGTTTAGGAAACTCTGAGACGGTACTAATTGGTGACTTTAACACCTGTGTTCTGAAGAAAGACTCAGCTACCTTTAAGTCCCTCAGAAAGTTCTGTGACCTGCACAGCTTTACCCAGCTGATAAAGCATTTTACAAGGGTAGGCATTGCTTCTCAATCAATCATAGACCTAGTGTTGACAACGGACCAATCCAGAATTTCCAAGAGTGGGGTGATTGAGTGTAGCTTAAGTGATCACAATATCATTTTCTGCACTCGGAAGATTCACGGACCTGGAGCTTATTGTCACAGGACAATCAGCTGCAGGTCTATGAAACACTACTCAAGTGATCTTCTAACAACAGCTCTTGAAAAAATGGACTGGTCCCATGTCCTAAATTGCACCTCTGTGGAGGAGTCCTGGTCCTGTTTCAAAAAAGCTTTTTTGTGTGTACTTGATAACATCGCACCCACAAAGGTGGTGAGGGTCAAAGCTAGCACAGAACCTTGGATGAAGGGTGACATTTTGAATGCCATCAAACTCAGGAACAAAAGCTACTCAGAGTTCAGGAAAAACAAAAGTGAGCAGCTACTTGAAAAGTGCAGAAATCTACGAAATGTAGTTACTAAATTGATCAGAAATGCCAAAAAAAAAATCTTAAATGAGAACATAGAGGCAAACAAAAGCCACCCACAAAAACTGTGGGAGGCACTAAAACAATTAGGCTGCAACGGAAAAATTCAGACAAAATCTACAAACATTTGCATTATTTCAAGTGGCTCGCTCACTACCGACAAGCAATTGGTAGCGGACTGTTTTAACAGTTTCTTCACCACAGTTGCAACCCAGTTGGTAAGCAAACTCCCTCAGCATTCAGGTCTGTATGGCCCCGAACACATTCAAGCTCACTATGAGAAACTAGGGGCTAAAAAATATTCCTTCTTTTTCAAACCTGTATTGACTGATGATGTGCAAAACAAACTCCTCGCCCTACAGCCAAACAAGGCCACCGGCCTTGACAACATCCCCACCAGATTCCTCAGAGACGCAGCGGTCTCCATTGCTCCCATAGTAGCCCACATCACAAACTTATCCATCAGTCAGTGTCACGTCCCACAAGAATTCAAGTTGGCAAGAGTAATCCCTCTATTTAAAAAAGGAAGCAAACTAGATCCTGGCAACTATAGGCCTGTTTCCATCCTTTGTTCCATCTCAAAGGTTATAGAGCGATCAATCCAAGAACAAATCAACAGCTACCTAAGCGAGCGTAAACTGTTGTTTGAATTCCAATCGGGCTTCAGAACATCCCACTCCACTGACACATGCCTACTATATTATCAAACGTGAGGTAGACTCGGGCAAATACTGTGGCATGGTCATGCTGGACCTCCAAAAGGCGTTTGACACTGTAAACCACGCAATACTACTTGATAAGCTGAGGGCGATTGGTTTTGATTGCACATCACTAAATTGGATGAGATCTTACTTGGAGGGTAGAGAACAAGTGGTTGACATCAACGGAACCATGTCCTCATCCCTCCCGGTGAGCTGCGGGGTTCCTTAATGCAGCATTCTAGGGCCGTTACTGTTCCTTCTATACATTAACGACATGAATGCTGCCTGTAACTGCAAACTGTTCCTGTTCGCTGATGACTCGGCACTCCTGATCTCGGGTGAGGACAAGTTGCAAGTTGAGGAAGCTCTCAGCTCTGAACTCTCAAAAATCCGTACCTGGCTTACCGATAACAAACTGTCTCTACACCTTGGGAAAACTGAATCCATCCTATTTGGGACCAAACATTCCCTCAGTAAAATGAAGGTAAATGACTTCAAGGTCAAAGTCGATGACACAATCATCACTAGCAAAGAAGAGATTACCTATTTGGGATGTATTCTTGACAAATACCTGACAGGTGAAAGCATGGCAACAAAGGTGGTCAAAGGAGTAAACCAGAGAACCAGATTTATGGGTAGAGTTTCCTCTTTTGTCAACCCTCAGGCCCTCAGGACCCTCTCAGGGGCCCTGATTCAGCCCCTTTTTGACTATGCTAGCTCCTCTTGGTACTCCAACACCTCAGTGTCACTGAAGACTAAGCTTCAAACCTCCCAAAACAAACTGATCCGACTACTTCTCGGACTGGGGCCCATGACCCACCTCTCTCCCACTCACTTTGCCAGCCTAGGCTGGCTCAGGGTGGAAGACAGGGTTAAACAACTAAAAATGGGTCTGGTCTTCAAAATTGTAAATGCAGATTTGCCCGAAATGCCCCCTATACCTGCATATCTGTATAAATACCTCGAAAAAGTTAGTGACACCCACAGCCACGAAACTAGAGGGAGCGTAAACAACGATCTGGTACCACTCACCCATAAAACAAACATGGGCAAATAAAAAAATTATCTGTATTTTCATGTTGATTTTTGAACTGTTTGGTTGCTACTATATATGTCTATGAAATTAATTCAAGGACCCCAACGGAAACAAGTCCGCAAGGACTTTTTTGGCCGGACCTTTTAGACAAAAGCATTATAAATGTAACTGTGTTGTTTTACATTCTTTTGCCTAATAAAAATTTCAATCAATCAATCAAAACAATCAATCCCTATTCTGGGCATGGTCATATAGGCAAACATTCGTCAAAAGTAGCAGATCTACAAGCTTGCAACGCGTTGTGGATTGACTATTTTTGCAGAAAAGATTTTGTGTAAGGGGGAAAAAAGTTGGGGAGGAAGTATAGACCCCTGAGGAACCCTGGTCAACAAAGTATATAGGGTTTGAGTGGTTAACTTACATGGCATGAAATTATGCTTTTGCACGTTATAAAAAAAGATGCATTATATAAAACGGCAATCAAAGCCCCATGATTTCTTGTCCAAAGGGTTAGCAGCATTTTGGGAGATGTTCAATTAGGACCTTCCCCTCTTTGACTGTCTGATATGTTCTTACAATTTCAGCATGCTGATGAAGACAAAGTGACACAAGAGCTTGCTCTTCAAAAGATGGCCATCTACAGCATCAGAGGCCATACATCCAAGGGTCCAAACGACATTGGGATCGTGGTAGATGGCGTCAAAGTTGTGAGTGATCTGGGCAACTTTCTAAGGGCTTGCTCCATGCTCCTTGGATTGGCATATGTGGTGAAGTTGGCATATCCCAAGGAACTCAAGTACACTTTGAAAGTCTTCCAGAAAGTCCTGCTGGAGCTTGATTGCTTAAAGCTGTCCTCAAAGGTGCACAACCTTAAAAAAAAAAACTACTGGCTTAAGAAGGGGTCAGTCCTATGTTCCCTCCTGGGGTTTGGGTTAGGGGTTAAGGTTGATGAATCATAGGGCTCAGGGAACATACATGCTCCCTTTAAGGAAAGGGGCCCTTTAAAGTGCAAGAAATTGCTTAAATGACAGTCAAAACTGTCACATGGTGACTTAAATTACTTGGTTTTCTGGAGGTGGTGGTTCTAAGTAATCTAATTAACCATACTCACTTGGGGGTTGTGGCATCATATATTTTTGTTGTGAAGCACATGAGTGTTTTTTTTTTTTTTTACATGCCCATTTTGGTATAATCTAGCATAACCAGACCTGTCCCATTCGAGGTAAGAAGTCTGAGGAAATTCTATTTATTTTACTTAAATTATTTTATTTATGTATGTATTATTTTGTGTTTTGTTGAACATTTATATGCCTCTTTAACAGGTCCACTTTTATATAATCTTGCATATGTAATCTGTCCCTTCAAACTTCTTGAAAATTTTGTTCAAACAACGGATGTCTTTTTTTTTTGGAAAGCTTGATAGCTGAGTTTTTGTAAACAATATTTCTGGGGAGAGTTTGTTATTGTTCGTCGTTACTTTATTGAGTAATTGTAATTTGCCCAAAGTATTGATATAATTGTTGACTGAAATGTCATGGTTTTCTGCAGGTGGTATTTATAAGAAATCAAAATAACCATACTCACTTGGGGGTAGTGGCATCATATTATCTTTTGATTTAATATTGGCACAGGCAGCTGTTCTCGCACCTTGTGAATCGCATGAGTGTTTTTTTTGTTTTTTTTATGTAACATGCCCATTTTGGAATTAATCTAGCATAACCAGACCTATCCCATCCGAGTTATAGTTCACCCCCAAAATTACTTTTTTTTCCTATCGATTAGTCACCCTATGGAGACTAAAAATATATAGAGACTTGAAATATACATTTCAAGTCTCCATGGGGGTGACTGATCGATAGAAGAGAATATTTTTGGGGGGGTGAACTATCCCATAAGAAGTCTGAGTAAAATCAATTTATTTTACTTTAATTCATATTTTATTTATTTTAGTTTTTTGTTGACTATTTCTATGCCTCTTTAACAGGTCCACTTTGTCCAGTCCTAACCTTAGCAAGGCAGAGAGTTTCACGATCAAAGTGGGTGATGATGTCATCAAAAGAAAGGATGAAATTACCTACCTGGGCTCCATCTTGGAGGCAAACCTCTCTGGTAACAAAAACGCCGAAAAAGTGATCAAAAATGTCAACCAAACAACACGCTATTTGTGGAGGATTGATCGTCTAGTCAGTAAGAATACTCTGAAGATTCTTGCAGGGGCCCTCATTCAAGGTCATTATGATTATGCATGCACTTCATGGTATCACAACACCTCCAAGGCCTTAAAAACAAGGCTCCAAACATCCCAAAACAAACTTGTAAGGCTACTTCTTGGCCTCAATCACAAAACCCATCTAACCCCTGCTCATTTTGATAGGATTGGATGGCTTAGGGTTGAGGACAGAGTACAGCAACTTGCTATGGGCCTGGTCTTCAAGATACACCACAACATTGGGATCCCCTGTATTTGTCAAAATACTTCCAAAATGTTAATGAAGTCCATGATCATAACACCAGAGGCAGCTCCACAAATCATGTTCAACCCAGATTTGGCTCAACTAAGGGAATGAACTCGTTCTCATGCTATTCATCAAAAATGTGGAATGCCCTACCAAAAGGAGTAAAGGAGTGTAAAACCCTACTCACTTTCAAAACTGCCCTAAAGATACACCTTCAGGAGGCTGCAATTCGAAAATGGCCCCTGTCTAAGTCTTAACCTACCCCCCCCTACCCCCCCCCCCCTCCTTCATTTTCCTCTTTTGTATATATATTATTATTTTTTTCTCTCTTCATACCAGTAACATGAAAGCTGATTGAATGACATTCTGTATAGTAGTGTGTATATCTGTCTGCCTCTTACATCATGATTTGTGTGCATGGGGTTCTCATCTTAAACAAGCTTAGTGCTTATATGAGAGTTCCAGTTTAGCAGACCTTGTATTGTGAATTTGTACTTCCATGTACTGTTATGTACTATTCTCATGTCTTACTAAATAAACTACATCAAACACACACACACACACACACACACACACACACACACACACACACACACACACACACACACACACACACACACACACACACACACACACACACACACACACACACACACAGAGTGTAGCTTATAGCTTTATGCTCAGCTGTAAGTGCATGTGTTTACCAACCTGCAGTGTTAGGATGGATGTCCAGCAGTTTGTTTCGTCTTTCCAGCAGAGTTTCTAATGTCTCCATCTCTCTCTGGAAGAGATTAAACATGAACTCTGCAGCCGCACTGAGGCGCTCCAACACAAACACTCTGACATTAAGCTTCACACAACAAACATCAACACCACGCTGTTTCTCCAAAACACACAATATCTCCTCTCCTACCGATGTCATGTGTTCATTTATCGACAGCCGTACAGACTCTGTTTGACACATTTTACCTCCTTTATGAGACATTTTACCTCCTTTATGAGACATTTTACCTCCTTTATGAGATTTGTTTTTCACCGCAACCCTTGTTGTTTCGCAACGCGACGGAAAATGCACGCTCTTACTTCCGGTTCCGGGTGAACGTGTTTCACGCATGCGCATCAAATGATCCCTAGGCACTGTTCACTTAAAGCCTTTTGCCACCTGGTGGTGGAGGTGTGTAACTGTCACAGATTGATAGACAGACAGACAGACAGACAGACAGACAGACAGACAGACAGACAGACAGAGAGAGAGAGAGGTAGGGGGAGAGAGAGAGAGAGAGAGAGAGAGAGAGAGAGAGAGAGAGAGAGAGAGAGAGAGAGAGAGAGAGAGAGAGAGAGAGAGAGAGAGAGAGAGAGAGAGAGAGAGAGAGAGAGAGAGAGAGAGAGAGAGAGAGAGAGGTAGGTAGGTAGGTAGGTAGGTAGGTAGGTAGGTAGGTAGGTAGGTAGGTAGGTAGGTAGGTAGGTAGGTAGGTAGGTAGGTAGGTAGGTAGGTAGGTAGGTAGGTAGGAAGGAAGGAAGGAAGGAAGGAAGGAAGGACATGATAAGACTAGATAAAGAGACACATGGACAAACACACACACACAGGGGCGGTCATAGCTGAGTGCTTAGTGAGCCCGCCTAGGGAGCCAGAGGCCCTGGTTGCCCCAGGTACGATTCCAGGCCAGGCCAGCAAATGTGTCGATGAAATGAAATTTGTCCCTGAGCAAGACTCTAATTGCTCACAGGCCCTCATTGGAAACAAGACCGTAAGGACTTTCATGAACAGACCTGTTAAAGGAATTATCCTATCCTCACACACACACATGTGGTATCATGATACACATTTATGGACTTAAAGAGCCCAATTTGAACATCCACAGAGACAAGGACTTATAAGTTTGGATACTGAGTGGTCTGCAGCGCACATTTCAGAGTGGTTGCCCTAACACTAGATGTCCAGTACAAAGGATGCTTCCTAGAGGGCATCTGACCTTAGCTGACCTCTAGGATCTTGGGGTGTTGTTCTTCTGCACAATGGACACATACACACCTAGCTCCGTGCACATCCAACACACACAAAGACAATGTATGCAAGTACATAGTCACACATGTGAAGTCTGCATATAAATACTGTGAGGACAAAGAAACCGTCCCTTCTTCTTGCTCTCTGTTCTGTTCCGGCCACACTATGTAGCAGCAAGGTTGACTCCTGTGCTCTGTACTCTGTTTTTGGCGAATAAATCGACTTGGGGAACATTACTGGTCTGGACCTTTCTACTTCCTTTCAACTATTTTGTCACGCTTGTGCAAAATACACCACACACACACACACACACACACACACACACACACACACACACACACACACACACACACACACACACACACACACACACACACACACACACACACACACACACACACATACAGTGGAGTCAGTGCTGCTGTATGGAGCTGAGACATGGATCCTCACAGTGGAGTCAGTACTGCTGTATGAGGCTGAGACATGGACCCTCACAGCACGACAGGAAAGGGCCCTGGATGGAGTCTACACACAAGCATGCTACGAATGTCACTAGGTGTCATATGGATGGACGCAGGCAGGCAGGCAGGCAGGCAGGCAGGCAGGCAGGCAGGTAGTAATTACACTTATCTAGGATTATTATTTACCTTTTTTAATTGAAGTTAAAGGAAGGAGGATGTGATGATATGTGCTCATCAGTCCAGTAGGTGGCAGTGTTAGTCAGCCTTTTATTCCAGAGAGTGGTTTAAGTGATAGAAGCTTCTAGATCATGTGACAACAAACTGTCTGTCTGTCTGTCTGTCTGTCTGTCTGTCTGTCTGTCTGTCTGTCTGTCTGTCTGTCTGTCTGCCTGCCTGCCTGCCTACCTGCCTACCTGCCTGCCTGCCTGCCTGTCTGCATGTCTGTCTGTCTGTCTGTCTGTCTGTCTGTCTGTCTGTCTGTCTGTCTGGGTGCGTGGCGCTGTTCCGACGCCCCGCGGGTCCGACAGCCGGAATCTGGGCTCAAAACGGCTGGAAAAAGAGCAGATCCACAAGCCTGTAAAAGGCTGTTGTCTTGGGGCGCAATACCGCCGGCGTCCACAAGGCGGCGCCGTCCCCGGTCCCTGGTCCCCATCGGGGGTCCATGGACCACCTCCTACCCAGGGACGGTGGCTCCCGGGGCGGGTAGAGCGGGCGAGTGTGCACCCGGCACTGTGTTGTGAGGGACTGGGCTCCCTGGCCCCTGGCCTGTGTGAAAGGGAGAGCCAGGGAGAAGGGCCGACTGGTGCCATCTCGTAGGTAGGGACCATGCCCAGGAAGAGGCCTCCTCCTGGGGCAGCGATGGGCCACGGAGCGCCCAAAATCCTGGTTCTCAAAAAAAAATCGAAAATGTTTCTAAGTCCAGGAGCCCCTCGAGGAGGTGGGCCCCTGCCTTCCTGCCTCAAGGAATTTTCTTGGAGGTGCCTGGAAGGCCGACCCGTGCCATCGGGTAGTTATGCCCAGCACAAGGCACCTACCTGGGGCAGCGATGGCGAATCCTGGAGGATCTGCGCTTTTTCGGGCCAAAACGGGCGGTACCTCCCTGTCCGAGGGTCGCCCGGCGCCGGCGGAGGGCTCGTTGGATCTGGGCCGGGGGTGCGCACGCGTCGGTGCCCCCCCCGGGTCCCTGGGTGGCTGCCCGGGCAAACTGCGGCCGAAAAACCCGGGGAAAAGTGTGAAAATCGCACTGTGTTTGGAGGCGCCGCGAGGTCTGGGGCTCTGGCCTCTCCCCTGCTGGAAATTTCGAATGGGTGGAGAGTGGCCACTTGTACCATCTCGTAGGTAGGGACCATGCCCGGAACCGGGGCATGGTCTTGGGGCAGTGTCTGCGCCGCGAGAGGCCCCAAATCCTGGAGGATTCGGAAAAAAGCCAGGATTTCTTCAGAGTCCAGAGCTCCCAGCAAGCTCTGGGCTGCAGGCCTCTCCCCTGCTGGAAATTTCGAATGGGTGGAGAGTGGCCACTTGTACCATCTCGTAGGTAGGGACCATGCCCGGAACCGGGGCATGGTCTTGGGGCAGTGTCGGCGCCGCGAGAGGCCCCAAATCCTGGAGGATTCGGAAAAAAGCCAGGATTTCTTCAGAGTCCAGAGCTCCCAGCAAGCTCCGGGCTGCAGGCCTCTCCCCTGCTGGAAATTTCGAATGGGTGGAGAGTGGCCACTTGTACCATCTCGTAGGTAGGGACCATGCCCGGAACCGGGGCATGGTCTTGGGGCAGTGTCGGGGCCGCGAGGGGTCCCTTGTCCTGGATCTCTGCGTCGTACCTCCCTGTCCCCTCCCAGTGGCCCAGGAGGCGTCTGGCTCGTCCCTGCCACCCTCCTGTGAAAAAGTCTCCCTGGCGAGGCGCCGACTTGTTCCAGAACGTACCTATGGAGCTTGGCCGTCGCGAAGCCCGGGGCGAGGCTCCGTCTCGGGGTGGCCCGGGTGCCCGAGCGGGGCGCCCGGTGGTGGTGGCCGTGGGTCCCTCTCCCCCCTCCCCGCGAGGGGGGAGAGAACCACGAAATCGGAGGCCTCTTCCCAGCGGGCTTATGGGAAGAGAGAGGCCTCCGCTCGGGTACGGCCGGGCGGACGGGCGCCCTGGAGGTCCTGGTGGAGCCCACGAGGATCTGGGCTCTGCCATGGCCCCCTCCTTTGAAATTCTCTCCCGGGAGTCTCGCCAACTTTTCCCAGACCGGATATAAGGACCAGCGTGCAGACGCTGGGAACACGGACGGCAGGCCTGCCCGAATGCAGGGCCCGCCGTCGGCCACGGTGGCCACTCTAGTCATGCACTGTGATCCACGGGAACCATGCTGCCCGCAAGGGCCATGGAACCCGCTACTTTTCCCTGACCGATAGGCACTCGTAGCCCGCCTCTTGCAAGGGCCCCGCCGGCACCTCGTGTGCTTTCGGTGGACGCTGCTTGCAGCCTGCGGGCCCGACCAGGCGCGGAGGGACCACGTGCGGAGAGGCCCCGGTGGCCTGTCCTCCGCACTCCTCCGCGGCCGACCCCGGCCTAGCGAGACCGAGACGCACCGTCTGCCCTAGTTGCCTTGCCACGGACCGCCTGAGGGCCCCGGCTGCCGGGGAGATCCGCACGCAACGGGGGCGCACAGGCGCGCTCCGGAGACTCCGTTTCTCAAACCCTTCTTGCGTCGCGTACTCCGGCGACCGACCAAAAAGCTGCGTAGCACGGGCACCAATCCCTTGTAACATGCTTTCGTCCGGCTAAGGGGCAACGGAAGAAGTGGTGACCGACGCAGTGCGCGCCTCCGGGAGACACCACACCGCCGCCCTCCTCACGGGGGGCCTGGGCGGTCTCCGCGGACCGGCAACCCCACGGCGCGCGCCTCAGCTGGGCGCGACGTCCGCGGCGGAACAGGAGGCCTACCTGGTTGATCCTGCCAGTAGCATATGCTTGTCTTAAAGGGCGCAGCAGACTTGTGTGAGTTGGCCGTGCAGGCACTGCCCAGTGCCCACGCCGGGAGAGTACCTTATATGGGTGCAGACCACATAGTGGGTGGGGCACGCAGGAGTTGAGTAAACCAGAGTCCCCGACCCGCAAGTCAAGTTACCTTGATGGGGTCGGGGGTGGGGGAACCTGACATGAACCTGCGAGCAGCTACGTATCTATGCTGGTCGTGCTGCCCTGCGGCCCGGTTGTCCCTCAACTCAGCAGTGGCTGCGCCCGGGTTATTCGAACGAGATTCCCATTGTCTTGCCACGGACCGCTCGTGGGCTCCCGCGGCCGGCCTCGCCTCGAGCCCCATCGGCGAGGGGATCCGCACGCCGCGGGGGCGCCCGAGTTAATCGAACGAGATTTCCACTGTCCCCTACCCAGCGAAACCTTAGCCAAGAGAAATGACATCGGCTCAGGCCATAGAGTGAAGAAGACAGTCTTCAGCGAGGAAATAAGACCCTGCTAATGCGCATGAAAACTTTTGCGGCAGCGCTTGTACCACCAGGTGCCTGCGGTCCGTAGGCCGCGGGACCCCCGACTTATCGCCCGTCGAGGGGTGCTTAAGAGTAGGTCCGCGGGACCGGCCGGTGAGCCGGGTCCAACGCGCTAAGTCCATAATAGTCCCATGGGCACTCGTCGCCGTTTGTACCACCAGGTCCACGCGGTGCTTTGGCCGCGGCCTGCCACTTCACTTAACGCCCGCCGAGGGGTGCTTAAGAGTGGGTCCACGGGACCGCCTGGAGAGCCGGGTGTCCCCCGGAGGCGTGGGTCCCCCGGACTGGAGCGAGTACCCAGCTTTGAGGCTCCCTGGGCCGGGTCGAGGCCTCCCCGGTCCACCTCCGCGCCCAGGGACGGCTGTCGGACTCGCGGGCTGTCGGAGCTGCGAGGCGTCGGAACAGCGCCACGGACCCGTGTGTGTGTGTGTGTGTGTGTGTGTGTGTGTGTGTGTGTGTGTGTGTGTGTGTGTGTGTGTGTGTGTGTGTGTGTGTGTGCGTGCGTGCGTGCGTGCGTGCGTGCGTGCGTGCGTGCGTGTGTGCGTGCGTGCGTGTGTGTGTGTGTGTGTCACTAGTGAGGATCATATGTCTTCACAATTAAAGTAGAATTTCAGTGCTTAAACCCAATTTTTATAGACAGGATTCCAATTAGAAAAAGATTCATGTTGGGGTTAGACATTTGGACGTTAGTTTAAGGGGTTGAGGTTGGATTTATTCCTGATTTATACTCAGTTGCATGCTGGTGTCATGCGCCGGAAAAAAAACTGCTGATCTACTGAGCTTGTACCAAGTATTTTTTCACCATTAGTCTAACTGTTAAAATGGCATTTATAAAAATTGCTGACCTAAAATGTTGATGTCCTCATAAATATAGTAATACAAACGTGTGTGTGTGTGTGTGTGTGTGTGTGTGTGTGTGTGTGTGTGTGTGTGTGTGTGTGTGTGTGTGTGTGTGTGTGTGTCTTTCCTGTACTTTTAAGCCGTACTCACCATATTCACACAGCGGCCATTTTACTATTAAATTAATTAAAAAATGCCACCCCGACTGGCATTGCTTCCCAACCCGCAAATATGACATGAGAGCAAAATGGCAAAATATATGTTATCTTGTCTTGTTTTCCTCGTTCTTTTGTTTCTTTGAAACCCATTATTATGTTATGTTATATTTTATGCTGCTGTTGTAGTGCAGTCTTCTTCTTCTTCTTCTTCTTCTTCTTCTTCTTCTTCTTCTTCTTCTTCTTCTTCTTCTTCTTCTTCATGATGTTTCACAGTATTAGCAGCCGCAGGGCATGTTTTGAAAATAAAGGAACAATCTGTAATATTTTAGTGATGCATTGATTCCATGTTTCACATGACTTAATGTATAATATTTATCTTAAGGGTGGAGTAAGATAACAAACAAAAAATATAGCTGCAAGCAGCAATAAGCGGGTTCGAGGGATAAGGCAAAAAGCAATATGTAACAATAGCCCAATAAGACGTAGAAACAGAATAGATTGAACTTGAAACAAAGCAGCCCATGCAATTAACAAATGAGCATTCTCAACAGCTGAGAAGAGGGATTGTGGATAGTACGGAGGGGAGCAATTGGGGTTGAGAACCTCACTCATGGACACTTCAAACCATGGCCATTGACAGGAATCGAATCCTTGAACTTTGGGACTCATAGGCTGGCACATTACCAGCACTTTATCGACAGAGCTATTCGATCCACAGACAGACAGCAGTGAGAAAGGAGCACACAAAGATGATTTTTCTTCCTTTTTTAATGAAGCCATGCCCTTTACAATGTTATTTGGCTAATGAAAGCTACATTGTACATGTACAAACTTCTCTTCGACTGAGATTTTCAGATAATGGTCCATAGAGTGTGTGTAGAACGTTTCACACAAATTGCTCAAAACTCCGGGCAGAAAAACTGGTTTAAGTGTCTTTCAAACTGCTCAAAATGGCAGAAGATCTAAGGGCAGAGCTTACTGGTTGAAGAGACAGAGGTGTTCCTCATGAGTCAAGGCACATGTGTAAGCAAGTGTCATGGCTGTCGGCCAAACGAGGCATGACTTATGCCTGTTTAAAGTTTGGATTTTCAAACGATTGCTATAGCGCCCTCCTTTGGCCGATTGGAGTAATATTGGTTTCAGTGATATTTGGAGTGACCCTCTACAATACTACAAAGTTTCACAACAATATGAATATGCATTTATGTGTTAGGGGCAGGAGAGAGAGAGAGAGATATTGCACATGTATTCATTGATACAGTCATGTTGTGTGCAATGCAATTGAATTAAAGTCTGCATGAGGTGGGACTTGAACCAGCGACCCTGTGGTTTCAAGGCAGAAGGTTAAGCAATCAAGCCATTGGACCAATAGACCTGAAGTGGTGAAAAAGGAGTTCACACAGATGACACAGTTTCACGCAAATTGCTCAGAAATCCGAGAGAGAGTTTGACGTTGCTATCTGAAAAGTTGTGAGATCGTAGATCGGCTATTTTCAGAATGAAGTATGTCATACAAGCATTTCACGTTATCTTTAACAATTGCACATGTATTCATTGATACAGTCATGTTGTGTGCAATGCAATTGAAATGAAGTCTGCATGAGGTGGGACTTGAACCGGTGACCCTGTGGTTTCAAGGCAGATGGTAAAGCAATCAAACCATTGGATCAACAGACCTGAACTGGTGAAAAAGGAGCTCACACATTTGACACAGTTTCACGCAAATTGCTCAGAAATCCTTGGTTTAAATGTTTTTCAAACTGCTCAATATGGCGTAAAATCTAAGGGCGGAGCTTACTGGTCAAAATGATAGATGTGTTCCTCATGAGTCAAGGCACATGTGTAAGCAAGTTTCACGGCTGTCGGCCAAACGAGGCATGACTTTTGCCTGTTTAAAGTTTAAAATTTCAAAAAATTGCTATAGCGCCCCCCTTTGACCAATTGGAGTAAGATTGGTTTCAGTGATACAAGGAATGACCCTCTACATTACTGCAAAGTTTCAAACAAATGTGAGTCTGCATGTATGTGTTAGGGGCAGACAAATAATTTTCAGAAAACTGCAATATTCATTGGCTTATAAAAGCTTAACGTTTTCACTTAAGCTTTTCCGCTTGCTCACATCTGTCGGCATAGGTCCAAAGTTCATGTGTAAAACGTTTCGTGCAGATTGCTCAAAGATCCCAGGAGGATATAGATTTTTACTGTTTTTCATATAATTCAAAATGGTGGGAGATCTAAAGGTCAGAGGTCAAAAGTCAGAACTGCAAAAATGGCGGAAGAATAATAGTGAAAGCGAAATAAAAAAGAGATGCAATAAGGCTTCGAGCCTTACAGGCCTCGAACCCTTAAAAAGATAAGGCTGGTAACATACATATAGTTGTCGTTTTTTTACAAATCATTTATTGACACTTATTTAAATAGAGCAGTTTTACAGGAGTAAAACACAGCATTATAAATATCAAAGATACAAATAAAAAAGTAGCAACTAGCAATCCCACCACCATCATATTCTTCATATATTCTTTTACATGTTGACCAATGGTCACATTCTGACATTAACATGACAAAGACTAATGTAATAATACTAGGCTAGTAATAAAATACTACTACTACTACATATTTGACATTGAACAATTAATGACAAAATGACAAGTACAACTTCAGTAAGACAAGAAAGATCCAAGGCTTGAGGTGAGTGTAAAGTATAAACACAACATTAGTGTTCTTTAAAAAGCTCTTTTACACGATCATGAAGTAGTATTTGCACTTCTAAAAAACTATTTAATCTCTGGCACTTTTCCACTTCCACAGCATTCTAGCGCAAGGCCAAACTGAGAATAAAACTGAGCCAAACTGAGCCTACTGGTAAATGTGGGTGTAGTTTCATAAAGGTACAGTTTGGGTGCACAGAATATAAATTGTTAGCTTCTTGCAGCTGTTAGGCAAGAATTAGGCAAGAACACATTTCACTTCTTGATTTGTTGAAATGAATCCCATTGTTGTGAATCCTCAATGGACTCGAACTTTGATAATGTGTTCAATAATTTCAATAAATAAAACTAAGTGAAAAATATATATAATAATGATACATTTGAAAATCTTGCTGCCTGGCGGCTGTTCATTTCCTGTTTCTCCACTTTGAATTGGAAATGACAAAGAACTGCAGCTGTGGCTGGTCTGTGCACAGGTCTACACGATACCTGCCAACACTCCTGGTTTTAGCAGGAGGCACCAGAATTTTACCATGTCTCCTTCTTGGCTCCTGAATTGATAGTTATCCCGAATTTCTCCAGATTTGTTAGCAACTCAACCTAACCCTATCGATTGCTGTACTGTTAGGTTTGTAATGGATTAAATTACAAAATGTCGCTACCCATAATTTTTCTATGCCAGTAAAGCCTGATAAAAGTATCACACTCCCTGTTAAAATGCACCAGAATATAGGAAATTACATCTACTCTATTCAAAAGTTTCTAGGTGAGGACCCCCAATTAACTAGTCCCACCCACATTCATTTAACCACAACATTCAATGTCTGTGTATCAGAAACGTGTCTTTACTAATTTAAATTCCTCATTTTAACATTTGGTTTAATTTTTTTGCTTACCTTTTTGCACTTTTAAGTTGTTTTGTTTGTTTTGTTCTGTAAAGCGACTTTGGGTATAGACCTTAAAGTCTATAGAAATTGGTGGTCAATTCAACTCTTTATTGGTGTACCCTTTGCATTTGTTAATAAAGTATTGAATTAAAAAAAAGAGTACAGATCTGTACACTCAGTTGCAGCGTATATTTTGACCCCTGGTGGTCTTGGGACCCGACGTTGATAAACGTTGAGATATTAGCCTGCTAGCATGATAGTAGCTAGGTCCTTTGCTGTAATGTTGTTGTGGATGACAGATATTAGCCTGCTACTGTAGCATGCTAGCAGCTAGGCCCTTTACTGTACTGTTATTGTGGAAGACAGGTATTAGCCTGCTAGCATGCTAGTAGCTGGGTCCTTTGTGGTACTGTTCTTGTGGATGTCTTCCATAGGGCTGGTAGCAGGAGGCAGGGTCACAGACTCCTGTCACCCCAGGAGGGCCTCTCTTCCCTGGGCCGCCAGGGCTGCCAGCCCTCCCTGCTTCCCCTGGAGGGCCTGAGTGTCCGTCCCCATCTCTGCCCCTGGGACCCTGCATGCCTGACAAACACAACAACAACACATTTAATACAGTTTTGGGACCACTGATTTAGGGTACGCAGCATACGTCTTTGAGATCCGTACTGTATGTGCTTGAATCAAATCAAAGTTAAGATAATCCCCGGTCCCTTACCTTGTGCTCCAGGTGCGCCTGGGGAGCCAGTGTCTCCCTCTCCTTTAGCCCCCTTCAAGCCTCGGGGTCCGGTGTCACCTGCACACAGATAGAATATGTTTCTTAAATGGTTCTTTAAAAGGCTATATAGTTCCACGAGGAATCATCACCTAAGGAAGCGTTCTTTTAATTGTTTTATACTATCTGTGGATCGTTTCTCTTAGCCAGTGGAGCTTTAGTTACCGTGAGCTGTGTTTTCTTTTTCTGTTGTTTTTCGATCTTCAAATCCTACAATCTCTTAAAAACAGCGTGAGATTCCTTTTTGTTATTAGCGCGGTAGTTCCGGGCCAAACAGGAAACCGGTGCGGTAGTTCTTCAATAGGAGATATGGGACCCTTGGGGTCCCATACCTCCAACTGTTTTTGTGAAAGGAACTTTTTCTTCTTTTTTTTTACATTAAGGACTTGAACTTGAAGTATCCTTTCATTCTGGGGGAACATTCATCAAAAATAGCCGATCTACAAACTCACAACGCATCGTGAGTTTGTAGATCGGCTATTTTCGGCAAAGAGATTTGGGTTAGCGGGAAAAAATAGCTGGCGAAGTATAGAGCCAAAGGTCCAGTGTGCCAAGTATTGGGGGTTTAAGTGATAAAAAAAAGATGAAGATTCCTTGGCCTGAAAAACAAACATTTAAGACCCCCTGGAATATGACATTAATGATGGTAGGTGTGGCCTCACTGAAGACCTGATTACCTTTCAGTCCTGGGACTCCCCTGCGGCCTGGCTCTGCAGGGTATCCTGACCGTCCGGTCTGACCTGGGTATCCAGGGGGTCCTCTGGAGCCGTCACCACCAGAAGGACCCGGCTCACCTGGAGGGCCTGCTACTCCTTCACACCGGCCACACCCTCCTCTGACGGGAGGGGACACCATCTGCAGGAGCTGGGGGAGCTCGTCTGAGTGAGCGAGTCAATGAATGAGCGATTCAATGAATGAACGAATGAATGAATGCATGAACGAATGAACGAATGAACAAATGAACAAATGAACAAATGAACAAATGAACTAATGATTTTTTATTTTTCGTGTCTTGTCATATAAGACTGTCTTGTCATACATTTTTTCATGACAAGGACCCCCAAAATGATGATGTATTTGGCCACAGACCCCCATTAAAAAAAAAATTGTTCCAGGGACCCCCCAGAAGCAAAGATTTTAGTTACAAATGTTCGCTTTAAAATATATATATATATATTCAAAGGTTTTGCACACATTTTCAGGGTTTTTCAAAATAAGCAGATAAGGATAATAAGGATAATTCCTTTTAACAGGTCGTTCATGAAAGTCCTTGCGGTCTTGTTTCCAACGAGAACCTGTGAGCAATTGGGGTTAAGAGTCTTGCTCAGGGACAAATTTCATATCATCGGCACATATGTTGGGATAGCCTGGAATCGAACCTGGGGCAACCAGGGCCAGCTGGTTCCCTAGGCGGGCTCACTAACCACTCAGCTATGGCCGCCCAGATCTACAAGCTCATAGCGCGGCACTCGGTGAGCTTGTATATCTGCTATTTTTGAATAGCCAAAGTTAAAAAAGGTTAAAGTGGTTAAAATTATTGGGATGCTATATTAACACATTTTGCTGGGGACCCCCTGGAACCCACCACAAGGACCCCTGGGGGTCCCCGGACCCCACTTTGAGAACCAAAGCTTTACGGGATTATAAAACACCAAAAACATAAATAAACAATATCATATTCACTTCCTGGAAACAGAAAACTGAAAGTAAATGTGCAAAATTCCATGCAAGTCTCTCTGCGTTAGAGATGTGCGGATCGCGGTTTTAGCCGCGGTTGCCGCAGTTAACCGCAGTTTGGGTGGATTCGGGTCAATCAAATATAATTATTAATTAATATCGGATAAACCGCGGGTGAAATATTGCGGTAAATAAATTAATGACATCTAATATATCTATCCATAAAATAGCTAAATCTCTGCGTGCTTGTGTCTGTGTGAGTGTGTAGAGCAGCC
Source organism: Gymnoscopelus braueri (assembly GCF_963280865.1). Classification (NCBI taxonomy): domain Eukaryota; kingdom Metazoa; phylum Chordata; class Actinopteri; order Myctophiformes; family Myctophidae; genus Gymnoscopelus; species Gymnoscopelus braueri. Next base: position 56,289,224 of record NC_137611.1, on the reverse strand, counting down.
TCTGTGCTCTGCGATCACAAAATGCATTGATTTAGCCTATGGTATGTCGGTGCGTCTTTTTTCATTTTTTTAAACCGGTGCTGCGCTTGCTGCGCTGGCAGCAGAGCAGTGCGCTCTGTATGTTGGATGCCGCATGTATGTTGGATGCCTGTATGTTGGATGCCGCACAGAGTCTGTATGTTCAGCGCAGCAGAGCAGTGCGCTCTGTATGTTCAGCGCAGCACCGGTTTAAAAAAAAGAAAAAAAGACGCACCGACATTCCATAGGCTAAATCAATGCATTTTGTGATCGCATCGCACAGAGGCATCGCACAACTAATACTAAAACTAACGGGGAATACCAGAAAATAATAATATTTTGACATACGGGAAAAACGGTTGGTGCGGATATTTAAATTGGATAATATAATTATTGCGGTTGGATAACGGGCGGATAATTAATTTGTACATGCAGATTCGGGTGACGTCAGAGGCCATCCGCGCATCTCTACTCTGCGTCACTTAACCATATAACAAATTGTTTGTTTTTTTACACCTTGAGGGCGTCCCAGGGGGTCCCCAGCAAAATGAGCTAATATAGCATTAAACCCTATATACATCAGCCATTTTGGAAATAGCTGATCCACAAGCTCACAATGCGCATTGTGAGCTTGTAGATCAGCTATTTGCAAAGAAACCTTCGAAGAAATGTAAAAATATTTGAATACGTTTTTAAACATTTTAACAACACACATCTTGTTTGGAGGTAAAAATATTTTCAGTTGGGGGTCCGGGCAGCCAAATATATATTAATTTGGGGTCCTTGAAATCAAAAAAAGGTTTGGGAACCACTGACAGTGATTCAGTTGCAGTTCATGTGAAACAAGGCCTTTACACTGAGCCTCTGCCTGCCAATGATACTGTGTATAGAAACCTTGTACTGTATGTTCAAAATCGTTACTTTTCAGGAAAAAAAAGAACCTGTGTTCCATTGGATCCAATGTAATTATTATTTAGTCACCAGCTCTTGTTAGTACTTTTCATTGGTTAAATATTTATAAAAAAAACACACACACACACTATCTTTCACTTTAAAAAAAGCATAAGTAGCAAAGAAATGTCGATCTACGTTGTGAGCTTGTAGATCGGCAATTTTTCGCTTCTTTTGGGTGACACTGTATAATATCAAAGAAATAAAAAATTAAATTAAAACAGAAATACTTTGACTCAAATACTGAGTTTAAGTGTTTTGTCTTCTTCACTGCTTCTCACTGTCAGTGAGACTCAAAGGTTCTCAGAGTGGGGTCCTTGAGGGGGTTCCAGGGGGTCCCCAGCTATGAGTTAATGTAGCATCGCGACACAATGTGACGCGTTGTGACCTTGTAGATCGGCTATTTTCACAATATAATAGGACTTAAGTGATGCATTCATCATGTCATTTTCTAAGTTTGGGTCTGGAACTAAAAGGCATGGGAAGAGGGGAACAGAGGAACATACTTCGTAGAACGTTGGCACAGATCTTCATCAGCTGATCTTCAGTGGGTGGTTTTCCCTTGAACACAAGATCAGGAGGATTTGAGTATTTGATGTACAATTTACAATTTAGGCATTTAGCAGATGCTCTGTCTCATCCTGAGAGATTTACAATAAAAAAGGTAAACACATACACATACTGTACATAGAATGCAGATAGACCAGTGTAGTGTCTCCGTAAACTAGGATCACAGGTAAACCAAGAACCTAGCATCAGTCTAAACGATATACTATCAAAATAATAATCTGTACATTGCAACTATAGGATACCATGTAAACAATGAACATAGCATCAGTGGTGTAAAGTAACTAAGTACATTTACTCAAGTACTGTACTTAAGTACAATTTTGAGGTATTTTTTACTTTACTGGAGTGTTTCCAGTTTTCAGTACTTTTACTTCTACTCTACTACATCTCAGAGGCAAATATTGTATTATACTCCACTACATTATTTGAAAACTTTAGTTACTAGTTACTTTGCAGATTATTATTATCACGAAACATAAATTAACCACTTCAGACCTATATATATTTCGGCCATTTGAAAATAGCACATATACAAGCTCACAATGTGATGCATTGTGAGCTTGTAGATCTGCTATTTTCAAAATGTTATACATTTTGAACTTGAAATGGGACATTCTGCATAATGAGTACTTTTACTTTTGGTACTTAAAGTATATTTTTATACCAATACTTGTGTACTTTTACTCAAGTACATTTTTTAATCCGGACTTTTACTTATAACAGAGTATTTATACAATGCAGTACTGATACTTTTACTTATGTAAAACACTTTAGAACTTCTTCCACCACTGAATGTATGTAGTTGGACTCACCGGCTTCCCAGGATATCCAGGTACTCCAGCTTGCCCTGGCACCCCGTCCTGACCAGGGAATCCTCTAGATCCAGAGACACCCGATTGGCCCGTTTCTCCTTTTTTCCCATCAGCCCCTCTGACTCCAGGGTCTCCCACAACACCTTTCTAACAACACCACCACACAGCGAGCATCTCAGTTAAGTGGGCCCCCAAACAATTATTGGCCAAACACAAATTGTATTGATAATGCAATTAAATAAAAAAAGAAAATTGTATATAGCCTTTTTCATTGTACTACCGATAAATAGGAAATATATAGTATAGCAGTGGTTCTCAAACATTTTCATGTCAAGGACCCCCAAAATGATATGTATTTGGCCGCGGACCCCCATCTCAAAATATTTTGTTCCAGGGACCCCCCAGAAGCACAGATTTGAGTTACAAATGTTCGCTATATATATTCAAAGGCTTGCACACACTTTCACGATAAAAAGAAAATAGCAGATCTACACTCTGTGCCGCGCTATGAGTTTCTCTGATCCACAACAAAATAAAACGGACCAGGTCCATGAGATTTGTTACGAGATCTGATTTGTTCGGAAATATTACAGAACCGACATCCATGTGTGTGTGCGTGTGTGCGTGCGTGTGTGCGTGTGTGCGTGTGTGTGTGTTGCCCTCTCACCTCTCCTTTGCTCCCTCTGATTCCTGCTCCACCCTGGAGACAGAAACAACAGCTATAGTCCCGACCCAGTGATCCGATTGGTTTGAAACAGGCTCTCCAGCCGTGCTCAAATGAGCATGATGGCACATTTGAACCTTTATTTGTATTCATCTCACTCTATCTATCTATCTATCTATCTATCTATCTATCTATCTATCTATCTATCTATCTATCTATCTATCTATCTATCTATCTATCTATCTATGCTAGTGTGCATGTCAAAGTGAATAGGATGTACTATAGGGTTTACATGTGTCATTGAACTCCAATCCTATGGATCCAACCTTTTATGTATTAGTTTGTCAAATCAGAGATGCAAAATGTATACTGTATTGAGGGAGTTTAAATAGTATCTTGATTAAATATTTATATTTCATTGGAAAAATAAAGAAAACAATGAAAAGATTTTATATATATATGAAATATATATTTTAACCCATTAAGACCTGAGGCCGATTCGAAAAATGTTTGTATGTAAAAAATGTAAAAAAAAATCCCTTGATTTAAAAATAAATAAATAGCAGATCTACAAGCTCATAGCGCGGCACCGAGTGCTTCTATATCTGCTATTTTTTTAATAGCCAAATAAATAACAGAAATACACAGACGCGTTCCCGGTCTCAATGGGTTAAAATAAACGGGGAAACTTACACGGGTTAGATCTATTCTAGTTTGCTATCTATCTGTTGACGTTTCCAGTATAAATATCATGTCCAGATGAGCTGCAGACATTCTGAACGTATTCAATGCATTTGTGGCAGAACAAAGAATTGTTTCCAGTGCAACAAACCTTTGGTACTGCAATGGGTGACACTTATATGCACTAAACTGTGCAAAGCTGCACTCTGTCTACAGCAGGGGTTCCCAAGCTGTTTAGCTCCAGACCCAAAAGAGACATGAGACTTTTGCCCGGGACCCAAACTAGTGAAAATAGCAGTTCTACAAGCTCTACTATTTTCACTACCAAAAAATAAATTATTTATTTATAGAAATGATTTTGATTGTTTTATTCTATTTATGAAATAATTCATTATCTTTTTTATTTTAAACTTTTTTAATCTTTTGAAATAATATATATATTTTAAATGAAGGAAATGAAAAAAATAGATATTTTCTGCGACCCACAAAAATTGGTCCGCGACCTAAACATGGGTCCCGACCCACTGTTTGGTAAACAGTGGTCTATTGTATTTGGGATCAACCAGATGATTGGACATCACTTTGCACTCAATACCGTTTGAAGAGGCGCTCACATGCAATTACTTTGGAATTAAAGTACAGTAGTGCAGATTGACACCAGAACGACTAATATTTGGTCAGCTTAGTTAATAGCAGTGGTGGAAAATAACTAAGAACATGTACTCAAGTACTCTACTTAAGTACAATTTTGAGGTATTTGTACTTTACTTGAGTATTTCCAATTTCCAATACTTGTACTGCTACTCCACTACATCTCAGAGGAAAATATTATACTTTTACTCCTCTACAATTATTTGAAAACGTTAGTTACTATAGTTACTTTGCAGATATAAATGATTACATTATAAAACATACAGAATGAAATATGCAATGTGACATGTCACTTACAGGTGTCCCAGGAGTGCCGGGCTCTCCATCAGTGCCCTTATAACCCTGAAATTAAGGAGAAAAACAAAAAACAAGGAAAAAAGTGTGAATGCACAATGCTAGAGCCTCACAGCCATAATGGCTTATCTGCTATCATTATGCTTCTATGCTGGAGTTAGTAGTACATTAATCTAGTAGTTTGATCGTCAAGCTACAAATCGTTTTTTCGTAAATGAATGCCCTACTTGATCATAGTACAGCGTCACACAAAAGCAAATCCGCAAGGACAGAGACAAAATAGTGTTGTCTTCTTTCCTAAATATTTACTGAGATAGTGCAGTACCCGTTATCAGAGTACTTATCGAACGACAGAAACCGGATTTAAACACACAATAGCAGATATACAAGCTCATAGCGCGGCACCGAGTGCCGCGCTATGAGTTTGTAGATCTGCTATTTTTGAAAAAATCTTTACATTTTGTGAATATATATTATATATATTTTTTAAGCGAACATTTTTAACTCAAATCTTTGCTTCTGGGGGGTCCCTGGAAAACCATATTTTGAGATGGGGGTCCGCGGCCAAATACATATCATTTTGGGGGTCCTTGACATGAAAAAGTTTGAGAACCACTGATTATAGCAACATACGTTTTTTTTTTTTTTTTTAACTGTCCCCAGAAGCAAAGATTTGAGTTAAAAAAATATAGAAAATATATATACAAGATTTGCACACATTTTCATGCTTTAAAAAAAATGCTGATCTACAAGCTCATAGCACGGCACTCTGTGCCACGCTACGAGCTTGTAGATCTGCTATTTTTTAATAGCCAAAGATAATGGTTAAAGTTGTTCAAATCTATGACAGATGCTTTCCCGGTCTAAATGGGTTAAAGGAGAATACCGGACAAATTAAGTGTTGTCTTTGACCTGGCAACTCGTGTTGCCAGGTTCTGGAAACAAGCAACCAGTGTTAAGTCGTTCGCCATTAACGGTGGCCTAGCAGGAAATTTCAGCGCATGTTTGACTATCATGAGACTCCACAATGACTAGCAGTAGAGAAAAAAACAACTTTGCATTGGTTATAATAGACGAATCTCCCTAACCCACGCGCTCCCATTATGACAACGGAGGGGGTTTAAAAAATGACGACAGGGGAATCTATGGAAAAAAAGAACGCCACTTTTCACGTCGATAGGTGAGTAACGAGACATCAAAGACAACACTTAATTTGTCCGGTATTCTCCTTTAACAGTAATTCGTATGGAAACATAACGGCAAATGGATTGAGCTGCTGGCAGCCAAGAAATGCCACCATTGGACAAAACTTGAAAACTTGCATATTGTATACAAAAAAAATTAAATGTCCATTTCAGGGTTTGTATGGTGATACAAGGGTTACAGGGTTTGAACATCAGCTAAGATTTCTATTGGTGGGATTGAAATTAGTCAAATTTCATCCACCAAATTTCTAAGGGTCTTAGTGGATGATAAATTGTCTTGGAAAGAGCACATACTTACTGTAGAAAAGGCCCCCAACTTATAGATTTAAGCATTTAATTCTATGTATCATTCGTTGGCATTCTGATATTACATTTCTAGAGGTCTGACTGTGAACACTGATTGCCAAGCTAAAACTATCCAAGTGCCTTTATTCTGAATAGCGGGTCAAATCCAGTGAGACAGCGAGACGCTCTGAAAGCCACGGACATTCTCAGAGACATTCCTGACGTCAATACAGAGTATTCAGCCATCTTTAATTTTCCATCTTGTTAATTCAGTTAGTTTGAGTCTGCTCCTAACTAGAGTGTGTTGTGTGCGTCAATGACCATGTAAGTTCATTGTTGATGTTAATAATATTTATGGAACTAAAACATGCTCATTAAGTTTGTAAAGTGCTAACTAAGCTAAGTGCTATCTAAGCTTGTACTGTACCTGTTGCTATGCTAATATCTACTGTCTGAATTAGCTCCATGCTTGACAGTAATGGCTGACATTCAGGGATGATTTATTTGGGTTAATGTATACACTGTCATTCAATTCAATTCAATTCAAACTTTATTCCAGACACACAGGGGGTCCATATTTCATACAGATAAAAACAAACAAATTAAGAAAGTAAAAAAATAAAAAATAGATAAAAACACATCATATAGACAAGGACATACTATTACATACAAATCACACATAAAGACTATTTCTCCAGTGATTCCGTAGTCTGGATGAGTACCGGAGACAACTTTTCCCAGGATTGACTATATCCTCAATAATACTATTCCTGGACTCATCCAGGCGAGACATGAACCCATACATAGAGTGCCTTAAGAGAGCCTCACAGGTGTGTATACCACTTCTCACAAATAAGTGACTGGCACTATGCCATCTGGGGACCTTAAGTAGAATCCTCAAGGCATCATTGTATGCTGCCTTGAGCCTCCGCATACTACCCTTCTTGTATGAGCTCCACAAGAAGGCTGTATACATGGGAGTGCAAAATGCTTTAAATAGAGCACATTTAACAGGATCAGAACACATGCTGAACCTTCGAAGCAGCATATTGGCCTGGGCATAAAGTATGCTATCATCTTGGAGGTTATCAGTAAAGATGTGGCCCAGATACTTAATTTCCTGACACAATGATAGAGGACTGTTACTTAAAGAAAAGGCTGGAAAAGCTAATTTCTTGTCATCCTTACTTCTCACAATCATGACACTACTTTTTTTTGCATTATATATAATGTCATGATCAGTGCCATACTTAGAGCAAATTTTCAGTAGCTGTTGTAACCCTCCACTGTACGGACTTAGTACAACCAGGTCATCAGCATACATCAGGTGATTGATAATAGTGTTTCCTACTATACATCCCGTATTGCACTTATTTAGTTCAACTGATAGATCATTCATATAGACGTTGAATAAGACAGGGGACAAAATCCCCCCTTGGCGTACCCCATTACTAACAGAGAATTGGGCGGATAATGCATTGCCCCATTTGACATGCATTTTCTGATTTGCATACCAAAACACCCGTACAATGAGTTTTGGTGTGCCTCTATCAAGCAGTTTCTGAAACAGTTTTAAATGGTTGATCCTATCAAAAGCTCGAGATGCATCAATGAAGCATAGGAAAACAGTGGAATTATGGTTACTGTAGTTGGCAATTAGTTTTTTAAGTGCAAATATGCATAGGTCTGTTCCGTGTTTCTTTTTTAATCCAAACTGGTTATCAGCAGTCAGGACATATAGTTCCAGGCGCTCAAGCAGTATTCTCTCCAAGACTTAGGAGAGGATGCTTGCCAGAGCGATAGGTCTGTAGTTGTCAATGCTGTTAAGTTTCCCTGCCTTGTCTTTAATGACAGGTATTAATTGCACAGAAGTAATTGCTTCTGGTAGTACACCATGACCCATCAGTCCTGTGAAGCACAGGGCCAATATTGAGCAGATTTTGTTGCTAGCAAATTTTAAATGTTATGCTGTTATGTGATCCATGCCACAAGCCTTATTGTTGTCTAACAACCTTATGGCATCAACCACATCATCAGACCTGATCAGTACATTTTCTGAAGGATCAACCTGACCTATTGCCACAGTGCCACTTCTTACACAGTTAAATAATTTGTGATAGTGTTTCCTCCATACTTCAGCAATTTCAACCGGGCCACAAGCACCCTCAATGTTAGAGGGTAAGGAGGTTTTACTGTTGTTCATAACTTTAACCTCTTTCCAAAAATCATAGAGGTCTTTACTTTGTAGTTTACTAGCCAATGAATCAGCTCTCAGAGTGTTCTCCTGTCTTTTTACAGATCGAACGTCATATTTAAATTTTGCATTGGTGAGTTTTTTCTCCTCAAACACAGAACCTTGTCTGGGCCTACCAGAATCATTCCAGCATTTAAAAGCTGTCCTGGCCGCCAAATGATGCTCAGCCACAAAAGTGTGCCAACCAGGCTTATTGTTGTGCACCTTTTTTTTCCCTTTTTTGCAGAACTGCCTACCCGAAGCTATAAGAGCCTCTACAATATAATCATACATGGCACACAGTTGAGTGCCATGCTGCACGTTATTGCAGTTCAGGTTATCACAGTATAGTGTCTCCTTGGGCAGGACAATACAATCAAGCAGTTTATCAGTTGTGGCAGTGTAACAGGCAATATCCTCACTGGTTAGTTTTGACCAGTCTATCCTTCCTGATTTAATACCAGGATCAATGTTGATAGAGGTGGGAATATTGTCAATATTAATATTCATTACCATCGGCATGTGATCTGAAATGGCCAGCCCATAACACACCTCCATGCTGTCCATACAGGCATGTGCATCAGCTGTGCCATGCATCACTAATGAACGTAAAGGTAGTGTCAGGTAACATAGATTTACTCGAGATAATTAGCTTAGAGTCTTTACAAAACAGGTACAGGTGCTTTGCAAACAATGCATTATTATCTGATAAATCAGCATTAAAATCACCAATGGTAAACACACATGTGGAATCATTAACCTGAATGAAGGACTGTATAAATGCTAGTCTATTCAGAAATTCATCTTCAGATTGTACTGACTCATACGGCATGTATACATTCAAGAGTATAAATGACTTGTCATCATATGTTAATTCTATTGCTATGGCCCAATCCACATTAAGTCTGACCACTTTCACACCAGGTATTCTCCCCCTCGTTATTTTAGAGGAAAGGTCAGTGGTGGATTCACCAGTACCATGGAAGTTGACATGTAAAGAGTTCAGTTTATCCAGATCTTGCTTGGAAAGCCATGTCTCCTGTAGGCACATTATGTCGCACTCTTCCAACAGAGAGTCAACAACTAAGCGTCTTGCTTTATCAGCAGCACTGTGTCCCACACGGAGGCCACGGGCATTATATGATACAATCTTCATGACAAGTTCGAGGGGTTTTGAGGTAGTGACCCCACAGCTGCACGAATATTGGCTCCAGTTACTCCAGACTTGCGGGGCTCAAAGTAGCGCCGTACAAGTGCACCCTCAGGCCAGATATCAGGACAGTACATTTCACTAACTTCATTGCATTCAGCTGTGATTTTAAAAGAGCCAAATCTACTGTTTTTTGTCTCAATCTTGTGACAAGTGACATCACGGCCAAGTTGACTTTTAAGATAGTCAGATAAAATTAAGGGGTCCAAATCAGGGTGGAATTTGATGGCAAACACACTCACTAATTTGGTCTTAATTATCTTTATGGTACTTACAGCTCCTGTACCAATGATAGCCGCTGCTGCCGGTTTCCTCGCCCGACCTACAGAGCTCCCTGCTCCGTTTACAACCACAGCCGTAGCGCCTGTCTTCTTCCCCCATCCTGCTGACATGGGATTCCGCTGACCTGGACCAGACAACTCCGTCGCTGGTCCTTGTCTACGCCGCCCGTTCCTTACTACAGCACTCCATACAGCCGGTGGATCTGTTGTACTCACCACTGGCGCTGATGCTTCCCCTCGGTCCCGCACCATCACCGGTGTGTTCGGTGGTGAAGTCGTTGGTGGGTCTTCAGCTGGGGCAGCAGCCTGGACCTCATGTTGTACCGAATCAGCGGCGACAGGGTGCTCCAGAGCACTCAGACGAGCGTTGATGGCCACCGTATCAGCCCGAACATTTTCACAAATGTCAGCCTGGCGACCTGATATATGCTTTAGTGCACAGACCTCTGAGTAGAGCTGCTCCATTCTCCTGAGTAGACAGGATACGTCCATGCTGGAGTAAGACACTGGCGGTAGATCATCCAGGTAGTGGGAGACAAACGGGGGAATATCCTCCCCACATTCATTCAGTACCCTGAGACACAGCTTGATATTGCTGGCATCCTTATTTAGCCCTTTGTGTGATATGCAGCGAAGAGTTGTGGAGGGACAAACTTCAAACAGCATTTTCTTAGATGATTCTATTTCAGCAGAGTCGAATGTGTTAATGGCCAGCAACACAATGTCATCCTGGCTTAATGTTTTGACTTTGATGGCCAAGAAGTTAAGAAGCTCATCCTCCACAATCACTTGCCCGTCAGATGTCTTGTAGATTATGGGTTTCGTGCGTGAATGAACACGTTTTGTTGCCGGTCCACGGCCAGCCGAGTCATTGTCCACCACAGTACCGTCCGCCATTACACCCCGGATCCTGGCTGAAAGCGAGCCACACCGCGGTAGGGGCGATTGGTCCAGAAGAGTGTTCAGGGCTCTTACTGGAGTGTTCCCTGCTCTTATTGATCCTAATCCCGGTAGTTGTTAGCTCCGTGTGGCCGTAGAGGGTTCAGGGCTCTTGAAACAGGAGAGTTCCCTGCTCTTTCGGTCCACTAAGGACGAGCCACGCCGGCTGGAGAAAACGTTTGGAGGAGCATTAGCTTCTATGCTAACGCTAGCCTCCACGCACATGGGCGTCTAGAACCCACGATTAAGAGGATAAAAAGACTTAAAAATACTTTTTAAAAGTTATAATAGTAGTATATACAATCCATTTGTCCAGACTGTAGATGTATTCTATGATCGGATTGTTGATAAACCATTCAGTTTGACTGCTTTACGCTGCAGCTCACAGCAGCTTCCTCACAGCAGCTCCTCACAACACAGTCAAACAGAGTGTAAGATGCCTAAAACATAGCCAACATAGCCATTCTCTCACAAGTCCTTAATATGTTGGTTATTAGGAATAACTACTGCATATGAGTTTATGACTGTTTATTGTTTATTTGTCATGTCATGCTGATGCATTCTGCCTCATTCAGGCTACAGTCATTTCTAGTCACAGTTGGGTTATGACAGTTCCTATACATATAGGATTGTATTTGGATATACAACTGCTATTCTTAATTCTAAGCTCTGAAGTGTATACTATTGTTATATTTTATCTCTCCAGCTAGATGACACCATTTGACTGGTTTGATGTGTAATTATTGGTACAGACCACTTTATTAATGCACTTGTTTTGTCACTATTCTGTTTATTCCCAGAAAACCACACACACATGTGTATTATTGTTGAACTGTACTCCATGTCTGTGGCTGAAAAAGAGAAAGTAAAAGGAGAAAACCCAGCATCAAGCCTCTCTCTGTCCTATTCTTTAATATCTGGAATGAGGGCCCCTAAAGTGGTGTTCTGGCCGACACACCGACATGAACCAAGTGAACAATAGCAATCAGCATCCCAAATTCAGTATAGCTGTATTCCCTTCACTACACTTACAGTAACCAACAAAGTTTCAAGATCACTTGGTATCATCAGAATCAGGGGCTTGGTTCATCAGGCTTGCCTAATATCGTTTGGGCAAGTACATATCCATCTAATTTACACAAATTACTCATTACTCAAAAGAAATGTGTAAGAATAGCTACTTCTTCTAACTATTTGGCTCCATCTGCTCCTCTGTTTAAAAAACTATATGTATTGTCTATCTATGACATTAACACAGTTCAGGCCTGTTCTTTCATCTATAAATGCACTTACCTTTCAAATATGCTTCCTACACCTTTTAAAGAATATTTTAAGACCAACTCGCAAGTTCATAATTATAATACTAGACAATCCGATAATCTCCATCCTCCCTTCAGCCGTACCACCCATAGCCAGTTCTCCAGACCATTAAAGACAGAGGTTCTCTACTCTGGAATACACACATACTTATTGCCAACTCCTCATCTTCACTCAGTAACTTTAAACATAGACTGAGGGCCAGCCTGATGAATCAAGCCTCTCCACTTGCTTCTACCATATAACGTAGCTTTCTGCATACACACACACACTGACACACATGTGCAGGCACGTGCACACACACGCACACTCAATACACAGACACTCGCACCCACACATTCAACTGCACACAAGGTATTTGTTGTTTGTCGTGTCTTATGTTTGATTATTATGTTTAACTTGATTATTATGTTTAACTACTTGTTTATTATTTTTAGGTGAGAACCCTTTATAAGCCCTTTATGGGTTTCTTTTCTCACCTGCACTTATTTCTGCGTTGTTTTAATGTTTAATGTTTTAATGTTAATGTTACCTTTGTAACATTTTTTTATTGTGCGAATAAATAAATAAATAAATAAATGTAAATACAGTGTTTTTTTTTAATCATGTTATATTATATCAACTGAGTTAATAGGGTCACTTAAACGTTACTTTCCGACTATACCGCAGACATCTTTTTGCTCGCTGGACTGCCTTTACTTTGTGGATACGATGTGCAGAAAAAGCTTATAATCTACCGGTCCCGAACTCTCCCGGAGTGCAACGCAGGGCGAGGTTCCAAACAGAGCTAGGTCTCAATCGGACTATGTCCAGCCAAATTAATATGTATTTGGCCACGGACCCCCATCTGAAAATATGGGTCGTGCCCCCAGAATAGAAGATTTTTGTGTTCAAGATTTTCCAAAAATAGCAGATGTACAAACTCACAGCACGTACACCTTATTGTTTTGTAAACAGAATCGTGTAACTTCTTCACATGACCTCCTGCTGTGTTGGGTGTGCAGTTGATCTGACAACAAGATGTTTCCCCTGTCAGTCCCATGTATGGTTTGTTCATTATACATTTGATTATTAAGCAATCCTTACTATGTACAGAACAGTATTAACATCATGTATTCACACTATGTTCTATGATTAAAGGCGGTTACACACCGGCGAATGTGCGAATATACGCAAAATTCGGACTCGTTCCGAATAATTAAAAGACGCTTTTTCGCTTCGCTTTTTCGCGCCATGTACGCTTGCATTGACTTTATAAGGTTTTTTAAAAAAGCGTATTATTCGCACGAAAAAATCGCCCCGGTGTGTAAGGACCTTAATACTAATAAGTAGGGCAGTATGCACTGTAGTATAATAAATTTTGAAAGGAACACATTTTGGTACTTTAGAGATGGTGTAAAACATTGTCAGAGGTACAGTTGTACAGCACGACTAAGTCTTGATTATAAAACATCTTACCTGGTTTCCTTTTGGACCTGGTGACCCTGCCTCTCCCTGCAAACAATTACAAACAATTACAAAACAGTACTGATACTGTAGATAGATGGATGGATGGATGGATGGATGGATGGATGGAAACTCTTTATTCTACGTTTGTCAAAGTTCTGATGAGTTTACCTTGTCACCGTTGAACCCGGGAAGTCCTCTGTTGCCCGGCAACCCCATGGCCCCTGTGTGTCCCGTATCTCCCTGGAGATGAAATATGTAATGTCACAACACAGCACACATGCCCCTTATGTCCCTTATGACTGACAATACAGTGTACATGTCCCTTATGTATAGACGCGTCCACAGAGCGCTGCTATGTAGTTGCGCAATCATTCCTGCAGTGTCAGACTGCTGCTGTGGTCATTGCAGTGTGCATACAACTGCTCGCTTAACCTGTTTTTTTACTAACATGTGCAATTTGGGTTATGCGCTGTGCACAGACAGTACATCAGGCATAAAAAGTGACTTAGTACTTGGTACCTGCAACAGTTCCAACACACACACGCGCGCATCATGGTCCGCTTGTTTCGCGGATGTGGCAACACCGGCGCTTGATTCACACACATGACCTGGCAACCCGGGAGCCAGCGAACACAAAAACATCCACTTTAAACACCATGGTACTGTTCTCAGCTCGTCTATGGATACTGTCCCCATAAACCATAAGAAAAAGAACCAACCAACCAACAAACCAACACACAGACACATAATATATAAAGTACATAGAGTGATTCACACATTGACTATGAATTGAATACCAAGGGCCTCAATGGCAACAAGACCACAAGGACTTTTTTGTACGGACCTTTTAGACAAAATGTTATTAACTGTACTTGTGCTGTTTTTACATGTATGCCTAATAAAATATTCAATCAATCAACAGGCTACTTTGAAAAGGAGCAGTCATTTACCTTAAGTCCTGGTAAACCTGGAATACCATCCGATCCACGAGGCCCTGCGTTACCCTGCAGTACACATGTTAACGTAACCATTATGATTGAATACACGCGCACACACTCACGCACACTCAATTACTTATCCTAACAGTGATATAGTGAAACTCTAGGGTGAGAATTTCCCTGAATCAATCAATCTTTGATCGAGCGTTCAATCGTACGTTTGATCCCAATCAATCAATCAATCAATCAATCAATCAATCAATCAATCAATCGATCAATCGATCGATCAATCAGTGTGACATACCTTAGATCCCTGATCAGCTCCTGCAGGTCCAGTCACACCAGGAGGTCCCTTTGATGGGAGAAGTACTCACATTTATTTTACTTAAGTAGAAGTAACAATACCACAATGAAGACATACTGTTTCAAGTAAAAGTCCGTTATTCAACATTTACTTGAGTAAACGTGAAACAGTAAAAGTATTCATTATGCATAATGTCCCATTTCAAAAGTTCAATATGATTACAAATATTGTGAAAATAGCAGATCTACACGCACGCACGCACGCACGCACGCACGCACGCACGCACGCACGCACACACGCACACACGCACACACACACACACACACACACACACACACACACACACACACACACACACACACACACACTCACCTGTGGTCCTGGAGGTCCAGTCACACCCGATGGCCCTGGAAGACCCATCTTCCCCTGAAACACATATCATTCACCATGTTACAATTAATGGTGCATTTACTTAAAGGGATATTTCACTTACAGTAGTTTAAGAATGTTTGGGGTCATTTTAACGTCTACTCAGGCTTTTGTGTTTCGCCCCAGACAGTTTTTAAGTTGCTTGATTCATTATCTAGATATTTGATATTCATTTTATCAGACCTTCCTATACCCACAGTAACTTCAAACTCCATTTTAACCATGCTAGATTCATCAAAAACACCCGTCTTTTGTTCTGGTGACTGATATTGGCCTTCTAATGTTTGAGGGGCCGTATTTTTCAATTATTTTGATATTTTTTGGGGGGGAAATAAAAATATACCCCTCGCGTATAAGACTGTCAATACCAGTCAACAGAAACCTCACAAATATAGTAATACAAACACACGCACGCACGCACGCACACACATACAGTACCAGGGAGCTTGTAGATCTGCCCAGTTTTAATGGGTTAAGTATGAGTACATGTCCACCTCTGCCTACCAGGGATTTGAACCCAGACCCCATCACACGACCACTAATTAAATCCTTCATCTACAAGATACATTGCTATCTGATTGCTATCTGTCGTGCAGTAACACTTGTCCACCAGTAGGTGTCGTACTTGACCATATTCTAAATGTGTCAGTAGAAGAGAAGGGAGACCAACACAGTTAACATAATCTACCATATGGATTGGTTAAAATGAAAGATTGACAAAAAAAACAGTCATGGATTTTAGCTTCTGTTAGGGTATTGATTGCAGATCATTTCTATTGTGATTCTACTTTGTGTCCCCTATAAGCAGTGTTCATTTCGTAGACAAACAATAACCAAGTAAAATAAAATAAAGAAGACCAAAAGTTATCAACAAACTATAGGCCTACTATAAAAATGGTCAAACGTTGGCCACATTGTCAAATATTACCAAGATTTTTGAAAATAGCAGATCTACTATTTTCTCAATATTAGTCTGTGGAGCCGAGTGAAACTAAATGTAATGCCTCAACTCCTACAATTCCAAGTGCTTGTTAGGGTGGAGGTATAGGCTGATAACCAACGCGGTCGCGGGAATAGTTAAACAATAATGGAGAGGTAACAAAATCTAAAGTATAGGCATCAAAATGTACTTAAAGTACCAAAAGTAAAAGTACTCATTATGGAGAAATTCATTCATTATTCATTATGAGAAATTCAAGTTTTCAAATGTATACAAATCTTCAAAAATAGCTGAAATGTATACAGGGCCGAAGTGGTTAATGTATGTTTTGAAATAATAATCCAAATCTACAAAGTAACTAGTAACTAAACTGTTCAAATAATTGTAGTGGAGTAAAAGTACAATATTTGGATCCGAGATGTAGTGGAGTAGAAGTAAAAGTATTGAAAATTGGAAACACTCAAGTAAAGTAAAAATGCCTCAGATTTTTACTTAAGTAGGCCTACACTTGAGTACATGTACTTAGTTACTTTACACCACTGCCTACAATCAGCCACCATGTCCATTTGGCTTCACTGCTCCCTCTCGGTTGTGGGGGCTTGGCGATCATTTTGCCATGATCACGGGGCCCTGATCGCAGACGCTGATTGGCTCCTCCACTTTTTGAGTGGTGCCAACCACTCCTACATTTGACCGTGTGTGTATGTCTGTCCACTTAAATCACACACACACACACACACACACACACACACACACACACACACACACACACACACACACACACACACACACACACACACACACACACACACACACACACACACACACACACACACACACTAAAATGACCCATCTACAATTTGAGTAAAAGTACTTTAATACTTAAAAAATACTTCAGTGAGTAAAAATATTTAAATGTAAATACATTAAGTAAAAATACTTAAAACGAGTAAAAATCCTTAAAAGATGTTTCTGCCATCATAAAGTTATTTTAAAGCAGTCTTAGGCTAATATAATAGCTTAATGAAATAAGGATAATTCCTTTAACAGGTCCGTTCATGAAAGTCCTTGCGGTCTTGTTTCCAATGAGGGCCTGTGAGCAATTAGGGGTTAAGAGTCTTGCTCAGGGACAAATTTCATTTCATCGACACATTTGCTGGCCTGGCCTGGAATCGTACCTGGGGCAACCAGGGCCTCTGGCTCCCTAGGCGGGCTCACTAACCACTCATTGAAGGCACCATGCACTCACTTCACACTGGGTGTGATTTTTGGTTTGTGTAAAAAACACCCACCCAGCGCTTCATGGGGCCAGACCGCTTTCCAGAAGACATTCATGATAATGTGAATTCACGCCACCGGGATGGTTTACCAGGCTAGGGGGTGGGGGGTCGTCAGTTCAAATAGGAGATTTTTTTTGGGGGGTCACGGTCTGAAAATTTTGAGAACCAGAGTCCCACACAGTCTGGTGTTAAGGTAAACACTCACTACGCTGTATGAGTCATTAACGCTACAATAAACACTTCTTTCATTCACCGACCACTCTGACGTTTGTCTACGTTTGTCTTTTACCAGGTGTGGAAGAAGTACTCACATGTTTTTACTTAAGTAAAAGTATCAATGCCTCCATGTCGAAATACTCTGTTACAGGTAAAAGTCTGGTATTCAAAATTGACCTGAGTGAAAGTACAAAAGTGTTGGCATCAAAATATACTTTAAGTAACAAAAGTAAAAGTTCCCATTATGCAGAATGTCCCATTTCACACGTTTTCAAAATATTTTTTTGAAAATAGCAGAAATATAGGGCGTAAACGAGCACGGCACCCATTTTTAACCTTATCTTCATATAGTTGCTCCTCATTAATGCTCATAATATGGTACCATTTCCCTCTACTCACCCCGAGTCTCATTGGTGGGCTGTGGACAGTTCAGAAACCTGCCTACCAGTGACATCATCGATGGGGATTCAAAGCTAATAGAAACTAGCCTTTCCCTTCCTGGAAAGTTAGCATGCTGAAATAGAAGCCATTGTTCTTGCATTAATGAAATAAAAAACACAAAGTTTGAAACCTGCCTACCGATGATGTGACTGGTAGGCAGGTTTCTGAACTGTTATGTCCACAGCCCTCCTCTGAGACACAGAGTGAGTCGAATGAGTCGACCGAATAAGCATCAGTGAGGACCAACAATTTGACGATAAGGTCGAAGGGGAGAGGAGAGGAGAGGAGAGGAGAGGAGAGGGGGAAGAGGATGGGAGAGGAGAGGAGAGGAGAGGAGAGGAGAGGAGAGGAGAGGAGAGGAGAGGAGAGGAGAGGAGAGAAAAAACGATTTTGGATTTTGTGAAATCCAAGTTATTATTTTTCTCAATACAACTATGAATTCCTATAGCATCCTGATGACAGGACCTGCAGGGAAGGACCAATCAGAATGAGGTGAAGGCTTTGAACTCAGAACCGACAAAGGATCTAAATACAGAATGAGACCAAACACCCGGTTGACCAGCCACCCACCGCCCCCAAAACAACACCCTCCCTGACCTTAAACACACCGCTGACCACACTATGTGTGTGTGTGCGTGCGTGCATGCGTGCGTGCGTGCATGCGTGCGTGCGTGCGTGCGTGCGAGAGAGAGAGCTCGTGCCAACTTGTTTGTGGACACAATCTTTATTTATGAGGACAAATAGCGTTCACAGAGAGAGATTTCCTGTATGAATATGAATATGAATATGAATATGAATATGAATATGAATATGAATATGAATATGAATATTATGACAGTACACAGTACATACTGTACCCTACAGCACTGTTTCCTGACAGTGGCTCGGGACCCATTTTTTGGTGGTCGCGGACCAACTTTTACGGGTCAAAAGAAAATGTTCTACATTTTTATTTAAAAAGATTTCCAATTATTTTTTTTAGTCAAATAAATTCCATAAAAAAAAAGAAACTTACAACTTAGCTGATCTACAAGCTCACAACGCATCGCATCGTGAAAAATTTCACATGCGTGAATTTTCAGAGAATGTTTATTTCAATGATCAATCAATCGATTGTGTTCCGGCTTGGATCAATGGAACTAACCTTAAGTTATTTGTTATTGGTATCCAGTGGTGGAAAAAGTACTCGAATATTTTATTTAAGTAAAAGTATCAATATTGCAATGTAGAAGTGCTCTGTTACAACTAAAAGTCCAGAATTCAAAATTTGCTTGAGTAAAAGTACAAAAGTATCAAAATGTACTTAAAGTACCGAAAGTAAAATATTTGAAAATAGCCAATCTACAAGCTCACAACGCGTCGCGATGCGTTTGTGAGCTTGTAGATCGGTAGAATAGCCTAGGTATAAAATAGGGCTAAAGTGGTTAATGTATGTCTTATAATGTAATCATGCATATCTGCAAAGTAACTAGTTACTAAAGTTTTCAAATAATTGTAGTGGAGTAAAAGTAAAATATTTGCCTCTGAGATGTAGTGGAGTAAAAGCAAAAGTATAGGCAATTGGAAATACTCAGTAAAGTAAAAGTACCTCAAAATTTTACTTAAGTACAGTACTTGAGTAAATGTACTTAGTTACTTTACACCACTGTTGGTATCACCATCCCATAATTCCAACCTCCCATAATTCCGACATCCCAATAGTTCGACTAACGTTAGGTTAGTGGGAGGTTTAGGGTTAGTTATAATCAGTGTTGGGAACGTTACTTGTTACGGTCCGGGGCCCCGGGGGTCCCCGGACTATAAGAACCACTGCTATAGTAAATGCCAGTAGCTCTTAGCTAAAGCACACTATACCTGCTGTAAATAGTTGAATGTAAAAGAGGATGTCAAATGCTTATTTAAAGGCCAGTATGTGTGTGCTTAAGGAGTGTAATGGGTTTAAACGGCTGCATTTGGAATGTTTTCCATACCGTTTGGACGATAGAAGTTGGTAATGATTATTTTTGGCACGTGTTGCTTTATTTGCATAGGAGAGTTTAGAGAGACAGGAAGCTCAACGTATTATGTCTACCAGGGGTCTTCAACAGGGGGTCTGGGACCACTAGGGGGTCCTCAGAGTTACTACAGGGGGGCCACCAAATCTTTGCGTGAAAGGAACATTACTTTTTGATTAAAACAATTACCACTTGAACCCTAGCATCCCTATTATGGAGGGAACATTCGCCAAAAATGTCCGATCTACAAGCCAAGCAGCCATGTTTGACGAATGTAAAAATACATATTAACATGAATTCAACATATCAATAGAAAAGATAATGTGTAAACAAATTAACAAAATACAATCTCTCTCAACTAAGGGGTTCTTGGCTTGTATATCTACTGTTTTCGAATGTTCGCCCAGAATATGGACGCTCGCTGGGGAAATGTATACTCACTCATTATGTGTAGCAGTTAAACATAGATGTTTATGTATGTGTGTGTGGAGGTATTTTTTACATTGATATGTGTAGCAGTTAAACATTAATGTGTATGTATGTGTGTGTGGAGGTATTTTTACATTGATACTGTAAGTGTAGCAGCTAAACATTAATGTGTATGTGTGTGTGTGTGTGTGTGTGTGTGTGTGTGTGTGTGTGTGTGTGTGTGTGTGTGTGTGTGTGTGTGTGTGTGTGTGTGTGTGTGTGTGTGGCGGTATGTTTACATTGATATGTGTAGCAGTTAAACATTGTGGCTGCATGGCCCAGTGCAGGTTATTTCTGGAGCAGAACAAGCAGCGTGGCTTTCAGGTGGCTCTTAAGGATGTTATGGACTTTCTATTCATGTATCTGTGAGTGTTTGTCTGGGACCCCCCCCCCCCCACACACACAATATTTGAACTGGGGATTGTAGGAGTTGAGAAGTACATTTTTTTTACTCAGTTCCACAGATAATTATTGTGAAAATAGAGACAATTTTTATGGTATGGTTTGTTGATTACTTTTGACGCATTGATAGTTATGAAAAGAAAGTATTAACTCATTGACTGCCATTGGCGAGTAATGTATACTCGTCAATTGACCCAAGGCTTACATATATGGACACAACTAATGCTATTGGGCGGGAAGGGGAGCGAGGGTGGGTCTTCATTCAGTAGAACCAATAAAACCTCACCCTTCTTTAATTAACGGGAGCATCATTTACACAAAGGATATCATGAAAGAAGACTTGGAACTGCACTGGCGGGATTGTTTTCTGCAACCAGCAAGAGTGGAAATAGCGCCACCCTCCAGGCCATTAATGAGAACGGCAGCGTTTTCACTACTTCCTTACTGGCTTCACAGAACCTTATGACGAACCTACCTGGTTCGTCATATAAAAACAAAGATTGTACTCTTGTATCTCCAGCACATCCCACCATGATCAAAGGAAAGAAAAGACATCATACAACTCACCAACCCTCCCGTCGGTCCGTCTGCTCCTGGCTCTCCACTTGCTCCCTTCTCTCCCTGAAACACAAAGGGAACCAGTGGTGGAAGAAGTACTCAGATATTTTTACTTAAGTAAAGTAGCAATACCACAATATAAAAATACTCTGTTACAAGTAAAAGGCCTGTGTTCAAAATGTTACTTGAGTAAAAGTACAAAAGTATTGGCATCAGCATGTACTTAAAGTAGCAAAAGTAAAAGTAGTAATGTTTGAAAATAGCAGATCTACAAGCTCACAACGCGTCACATCACGACGCTTTGTGAGCTTGTAGATATGCTATTTTCAAATAACCTGTATGTATAAAATAGGGCTTAAGTGGTTAATGTATGTTTTATAATATAGTCATTTATATCTGAAAAGTAACTAGTAACTAAAGTTATCAAATAATTGTAGTGGAGTAAAAGTACAATATTTGCCTCTGAGATGTAGTAGAGTAGAAGTAAAAGTATTGTAAATTGGAAATACTCTAGTAAAGTAAAAAGTAACAAAAAATTTTACTTAAGTACATCTAGTTACTTTCCACCACTGAAGGGAGCTCACAATACACTGTATATAGCCGTGTTTTCAATACAGCGCCAGTATATTACTGGCCAACACATTAGCATAACTTGCTGGAATGGCAGAGACCGTGTTCACATGACCTCCTTGGCAGTAAAAGTGCTGGTGAAGCCTGTACGTGTGACAGGCTCGACAGATGGACAGACGACAGCCAAGGTTTCGAGATAGCAAAGTTCACTTTATTTTCACAAGTAGCCATGCAGGATCACTAACGTTGCTTGCTAACCATGCTGAGATACTAGATTCAAAACATTTCAGGGGAGCAGATGGTTATATCTTCTGTCCAGACAGTGGCTCTCCCTGAATGTTAGTGGAGATGACCACTAACATTCACTAAGCTCAGTTATAGCATACCATACATGCTGGTAAGACAGCGGTTCTTGTATTCCTGTATTTGTTTAACTGAGGATAAGGTTAGAAATAAGTTTAGGGTTAGCCATATTATTAGTTTTACTGAGGTTACGTTTAGGAATAAGCCAGGTTAAGTTTAGGCATAGTTTAATGAGGTTACGTTTAGGAAAACCAGGTGAATACCACCGGATTTCCCCCGGGGTGACTGTTTTGGGGCGAGAGTTTTGGTGTTCGTCTGTAGTGGGCAACTGCGCATGCGTTTGCAATAATGCTATCAGGATTAGATTATTAGATACAAGTAAGACGCGAACGCAGCTTGACTGTAGCTGCTATATTTCAGCCACACTGTAGTAGTGCACTCTGGCGCACTCTGGCGGCTGCACACAGGCAGTGCAGGCAGTGCACACAGTGCACACAGACAGAGCCGCAGAGCCTCACACACACAACCCGAGCACGGTTTCATAGTAAGCTTTACTTGGGCGGAGGCGCGGCGAAGCCTCCCGTTCGCAATTATTATCAGATATCAGAAGTATTGGGTTTACCAAAGACGTTTTACTCTGGGAAGGTGAAATCAGACTCCTCCATTCATTGCACTGACCCAAGTTTATATATTTGTAGGCCAAGGGAAAAAACGGCAACCGGGTGGAAAACGGAACGCTCGTCCTTAAACACACTGCCCCATTTTTTCCGCGGACCGTGGCCGCCGGATTAGACCCGGGGTGAGGGTGTTTTAGAACGACGGTTGAACCGTCGTCCTTAAACACCCTCGCATTGACGACACGCAGCCCCAAAACACACTCACCCACATTTGTTTTGCCGACCGAGCCCGCTGGATATACCCGGGGCGAGCGTGTTTTGGGACGAGGCGGTTTTGTATTCCATCACTGGCTTGTTTACAATACAAGTCGAATTTGGGGAAAGAAAATAATCAGGAGCTCAAAAACATAATGAGAGGATACAAAAGCTATCTGTGCAAAAGCTGCAAAGTGTGCAGTATTTTAAAACAGTGAAAGCTACCGAGGAAAAAGAAACAGGAAGTGTTTAGACGACTCAAACTAGCGCGATCACGGGAGTTATCATCAAATCCAAAGATTTGTTGTGAATAATTATAAACAAACAACGGTAGCACTTGCTATGCATCCCATGTGTATAACGCATTATATACATGTTTATAAGGCATTATAATCTGCTAATAACCCTGTATAATCAGATGTATAAGAGCTCATAAATAATCATAATGCTTTATAAGCATAACCATAACACATTATAAAGCTTATTATAATGACTTATAAGTATAAATGCATTGTATTATGCTTATAACACGTGATAATTACAGTTATAAATATTCATAACAACGTATAATGCAATCATAACACATTATACAGCATGTTATAATGACTTATAATGTCAAGTTTTATAATTCTTCATAATTGCTACCCACTTGGTAAC
>NC_137611.1:56252792-56260292 GCF_963280865.1 Gymnoscopelus braueri | reverse complement strand
GGACTTCAGGAGGCCGCGGAGAGACCATGCGCCCATCCTCATCGACGGTGCTGCAGTGGAAAGGGTCAGCGAGTTCAAGTTCCTCGGAGTACACATCGAGGAGGACCTCAAATGGGAGACGCACTCCACACACGTGAGGAAAAAGGCTCAGCAGCGACTGTACTGGCTCCGCCGCCTGAAGAAGCTCGGAGTAGGACGTCGCATCCTCAGGCTGTACTACAACAGTTCTGTCGAAGGCATCCTAACAGGCTGTGTCACGGCCTGGTACGGGAACTGCACTGCCCGAGAAAAGGTCAGCCTACAACGAGTAGTGCGATCGGCAGAGCGGATAATGGGAATCGAGCTCCCAGCGCTCCAGGAACTGTACAAAAAGCGGTGCGTGGTCAAAGCCAAGCGCATCATCAAGGACAAGCACCACCCAAGTCATAGACTGTTCAACCCCCTACAACGACCGCGACCGGGCAAGGGGCTCTACCGCAGTATCAAGAGTTCCACCACCAGATTTTGGTGTAGTTTCAATCCAGCCGCTGTCAGAATGCTGAATGGGGCATAAGCCTGGATGAGTTCAGCAGCCTGACAGCAGGCGGCGCAGACTTTTCTGGCTCTTCCTGAACACACCTGTGGATTATACCAGGGACAATGACTTGGACTTTAGCCCCCCCTCGGACACACCTGTGGACTACACCAGGTACAAATGACTTTTTGTTGCACTCCCTCATGGAGCTACATGCGGATTATACTAGGGTCAGTCCACTCTAGGTGGACACGCACTGACCTTTTGCACCTTAATCCCTTGTATAACGCACTGACTTTTTTGGGTCTTTTTATTGTGCTCCTTAAGCACCTTAACGTCCTTTGTCTATCATGCACAGTATAAGTATAACATGCACAGTACAATACATTGCTGCTATGCTCAGGCACCTTAGTTTAGTTTTTTTAGTTTTTTATTTATTATCTCAGGTAATTTGTAAATATGTAGATAACTTGTCTGGCCTTCTGTTGCTCTCTTGTTTTTGATCTCCTTCCCACCTGCCCCCCACCCTCTTCTTCTCCCCCCCCCCCTCTTCTTTCTATGGAAACTAACGTTGCGATGGGAACGATGTACAAAAAAGAATTTCACCCACTTTTTTACCTTGTAAACCTGTGATGTGACAATAAAACTGATTCTGATTCTGATTCTGATAGGTGTGCCCTGGGATCTTTTGGCTATGCCAGGTGTGCCTTGGCACCAAAAAGGTTGGGAAACACTGATCTACAGAGTGTAATAAATATCGTCTGGAACCTGGATGGAAGTTGTCTTCATTAAGTGTGTAACACTTGCACATCTGCTATTTTAGAAAAATCTTGAAAGTGCTAAATATTGAATCATTTAGAATTTTCCAGGGGGTCCCTGGCACAAGACATTTTCAGATGGGGGGGGTCCAAGAAATATATATCAATTTGGAGGTCCTTGGCATGAAAAAGTTTGAGAACTACCCAATCGGTAGTTCTCAAACTTTTTCATGAAGGCATTTGTAGAATCGGCCTAATGGGTTAACCCTTTAAGACCTGGAAAATGACACATATCTGTGTCATTTTAGATTTCTTTGGCTATTCAAATATAGCAGATATAGAGGCTCATAGCACGGCACCGAGTGCCGCGCTATGAGCTTGTAGATCTGCTATTTTTTGAAAAATCATGGGAAAAAATTGCAAATCTTTGAATATATATATTTTTAAGCAAACATTTCTAACTCAAATCTTTGCTTCTGGGGATTCTTCTAAAATCCTAAGAAAAATCCTAAGAAAAAACTTATGTTGCTATAATATCAGTGTTTTTCAAACTTTTTCATGTCAAGGACCCCAAATTATATATTTGCGGACCCCCATCTCAAAATATGTTGTTCCAGGGACCCCCAGAAGCAAAGATTTGCACAAATGTTCAAGATTTAAAAAAAATAGCAGATCTACAAGCTCGTGGCGCTATGAGCTTGTTATCTGCTATTCATCACACAGATGAGTTCCTGGTCTTAATGGGTTAAGGGTGTGGTCCGTTCACCATCTGAACAATGACAGTTGTTCACTGGATGGGAACACGACTGTTCCCCATCTATAAATGACATCCAAAACACCACTGACATGAGCATTCACATCTATTGTAGTGCATTTGTAATTGAGTGTCAAATCATCAGAGAAGAGGGTGTGAGAGGTCATGGGATAATGAAAGACCTACACACAGACAGGAAGGAGTCACATTGTGTTCACGGACACAAATATAATAGAGCAGGGTTTGTCAAAGTGGGTGCCGTAGCACCCTAGGGTGGCGTGACGCAAGTCCAGGGTGTCGCAGAATACTTTGATAATATTTGGAATTGATCAATATAAGTTCAGTTTAACCACTATAGAACCTCTATACTTAGTAACTCGGACCTGAGTTGCACTGTACTTGGTGCGTTCTTTTTTTCTTTCTTTTTTATGAATCAACTGTAGTCAACTAAAACTAGACTAAAACCAAGATGACTTAAAGCAGCACTAGTATAGGTTTCCTGCACAAGTGCTGACATTTTTACCATTGAGACTGCTTGCTCAGGGGATAAGGATAAGGATAATTCCTTTTAATATATATATATATATTGCAGGCTTATTTCCAATGAGGGCCTGTGAGCAATTAGGGGTTAAGAGTCTTGCTCAGGGACAAATTTCATTTCATCGACACATATGCTGGCGTGGCCTGGAATCGTACCTGGTGCAACCAGGGCCTCTGGCTCCCTAGGCGGGCTCACTAACCACTCAGCTATGGCCGCCCCTTAAATTCAATCTTGACCTTCAGATCAAAATTCTTGTCAGATCCTGTGTCTAGGTGAGACATGACCTTTGACATGATCTAAATGTCTCAATAGACCATCGAAGTCCTGACGTCATTCGTTCATCCCCAGGTTTGCGGAAGTAATTTCTCTATGGAGAATAACATTGGGTCATCTTAAAATCGTCTCATATAAGAATTGTGGTCCAAAAATAAACACCGCGTGTCGGCGATATTGTCAGGGAGGAGGTTCTGTATCGTTTATGATAGTCAGTTACTTATATTTGATACAGTCTGTTTCTGGCGAAAATGTAACTAATTCGGCGGAAGTAACATTAACGTTTTCTCACCGTCAGTTGATGCTTCATATCCATAAGAGTCAACCCGCCGGGGTCATTTGTTTATTTTTGGAACACAGTTCTTATTTGACGCGATATTAAATACGTCTATGGGATTCAGAACGGGGGTGGAAAACTGCGAACCAGGTAGACAAACAAAGGATGTGTAAATGACGTCAGACTTCGGTGGTCTATTGAAGAGCAGGGAGACAAAATACAACAACTCCAATTGTATGAGTTATATTATTAACATACTCTACCATACAGATTGTATAAGTTATATTGTATTAACATACTCTACCATACAGATTGGACAAAATACAAATTTATTCCTAAAAGAAAGTTACATAGTGAGACTTTAAATATGACTAAAACTAAAGGGTATTTTATTCAAAAGACTATGACTAAAACTACATCAAAATTAGCTGTCAAAATGAACACTGATACATTGTCTATTCAAAAATTGCCGATCTACAAAATCCATTCTGCAGAGTATGCATTAGTCTTGTGTTCCCTACCTATGTTGAATACACTTATTGTAAGTCGCTTTGGATAAAAGCGTCTGCTAAATGACTGTAATGTAATGTAATGTAATGTAATGTCATCTTTGACAAGTTGATGAAGCTTCATTTACATATAGGTCAAACTAAACACTGTTATGATAAAGTGATAAAGTCACAGATGACGGTAAAATGGATAGTTATTTTAATCTTTTTTTTCTTCTCCATTATTTAGACATTTCCGTCATGCACTGGTGTTTGTGCTTTAAATAAGTGGTTTTCAAATGTCAAAGACCCCCCAAATTAATAATAGTATTTGGTCGCGCACCCTCATCTGAAAATATTGTGAGCCAGGGTCCCCCCATACAAGATTTGTAAAAAATGTTTTACAAATATTCAAAAATTATATAGATTAAGATTTACTAGCGCTAAATGGTAAATGGTGTATTTATATAGCGCTTTACATTTAGATTGTGCATTACATTCACCCATTCATACACCGATGGCGGAAGAAACCATGCAAGGCATCAGCCTCCTCATCGGGCCACTCTACCCCTGAGCCACTGCCGCCCCTGCGCTACTTGTATGTTGCATGTTGTGTTGTGAGCTTGGCTGTCTGTCTGTCTGTCTGTCTGTCTGCCTGCCTGCCTGCCTGCCTGCCTGCCTGCCTGCCTGCCTGCCTGCCTGCCTGCCTGTCTGTCTGTCTGTCTGACTGCCTGCCTGTCTGGCTGCCTGCCTGCCTGTCTGTCTGTCTGCGTGAAATCCCCAGCTTTGACAGAGGACCTCACACGTGCGTGCGGTATGCGCTGCACTCTGAAATTATTCCCCTCGGAAACGGCGATTCCTCCCTTAATTATGTAGTGAGGATAGTAATTAGCATTCTGATCTTTATAGTGGCTCTTCAGTGGAGGTTGTAAGCTCCGCCGTCACAGCCCTCCATTCATGTTCTCACTGCATAGGGGGGGGGTCTGTACGTTTTGTCATCTAAATGCACCACTACGGAATTCCACTACAGTGTAATTAGTCCTCAGAAGCTCCACCTGGGTGTGTTTGGAGGGAGTAGACAGCCAATCAATCATTCTGCCTTCTGATGCTATTTTAACAAGTCAACCCATTCATATTGTCACCGTTATGTACATACGTGTAATCACTCATTCATTCATTCATTCAACCATCCATTAATTCATTGATTCATGTATTTATTCATTCAGTTATTCGTTCATCCATTTATTATTATTTATTTGTTTATGTAATTATTTATTTGTATATGTATTCATTTATTTATTTATGTATTTATTTATGTTTGTATGTATGTATTTATGTATGTATGTAATTATTTATTCATTCATTATTTCATTTATGTATTTATTCATTCAGTCAGTCATTCGTTCATCCATTTATTTATTTAAATAATTATTTATTTACTCATTCATTCATCCATGTATTCAATTATGTATTCATTCATAAATGAATGTGCAGGAGTGTTGTGCAAAAGTATACTGAAACTAGATATATTATTGTGAGCTTGTGAACTGAACTAGTACATATTTGGAGGTGGTCTTCCTGCTCTTCCATTGAGACCTTTCCAGGGCTCTTCAAGGATTTCCAGGTCAAGGACCCCTTGGCAGAGAGACAGATGAAGCAGGGACCCACTATGTAGTGGCCACTACATAGTGTATAACATTGTGTTGCAGATTAAACCTTCTCATAGATAGCTTCATACACTTGTGTGACAGCACTATCATCAGAAAATGTATGTTTTTTTGTTTGTTGACTTATCTTTTCTATGTATGTGTTGGGTTCATATTAATCTGTATTTTCAGACATTTAACCACTTAAACCCTCAATACTTTGTAAACTTGACCTTTGACTCTGTATTGGTCTGCTCTTTTTCCCCACTACACCAAACCTCTTGTGAGCTTGTAGATCGGCTATTTTCGTTTCCCCCAGAATACGGTTAGTATAGGGTTCAAGTGGTTAATGTAAAAAAAAAAAAATTGGAGGCCCCCCTGTAGTAACTCTGAGGACCCCCTATACGGGTCCCGGACCCCCTGTTGAAGACCCCTGATTTTTCCAGGTGTCAGGTAGGAACACCCAACTGGTTGACAAGTAGTACTGCCTGAAGCTCATAAGCACAATCGTATCTCCTCAGGCCCAAGCGGGGAATTCCCTCTTTGATGAACGGTTGGTGTTTGATGTGTCAACGCAGGACACCTGGGGTTGGAAGCCCAGGTGGAATCTATCGTAAATCAGCCCTCTCAATGTGGCACCATGCCACACGCACCACATGCACACACATACATCTTGCTTTTACTTTGCTTTTGAAAACATGGCGGCCATAGCTGAATGGTTAGTACCTGGGACTCCGTAGGTTCCGGGTACGATTCTACCTCTCACCAATGTGTTCTCGTGTCCCTGAGCATGACACTCAACCCCTAACTGCTCCACTCTCCTTGATTAATTGCAGTGGTGTAAAATAACAAAGTGTATTTTTACTTAAGTATTGTACTTAAGTACAATTTTGAGGTATTTTTACTTTACTGGAGTATCTCCAATTTTCAGTAGGCCTACTTTTACTTCTACTCCACTACATCTCAGAGGCAAATATTATACTTTTACTCCACTACAATTATTTGAAAGCTTAAGATACTAGTTACTTTGCAGATATAAGTTATTATATTATAAAACATACATTAATCACTTTAGCCCTATTTTATACATAGCCGAAAATAGCCGATCTACAAGCTCACAACGCGTCGCGATTTGTGAGCTTGTAGATCTTCTATTTTCAAACATTTTGTACTTTTACTTTTGGTACTTTAAGTATATTTTGATGCCAATACATTTGCACTTTTACTCAAGTAACATTTTTAACACAGGCCTTTCACTTGTAACAGAGTATTTTTATGTTGTGGTATTGCTACTTTTACTTAAGTAAAGTACTTCTTCCACCACTGCTCACAAGTACCTAATGTACCTAATGCAAGCACGTGCGCACACACACACACACACACACACACACACACACACACACACACACACACACACACACACACACACACACACACACACACAGACGCGCACATACGGACGCGCACATGCACAGACATCTGGCACTCATAGTATAAACATACACACGTACAAATATAGACATTGCGGTCAACTCAGCCCCTTACTCCCATGCACACTCCTGTGTGTGTGTGTGTGTGTGTGTGTGTGTGTGTGTGTGTGTGTGTGTGTGTGTGTGTGTGTGTGTGTGTGTGTGTGCACACATGCGTACACGCCCCTGGCCTTGTGGTCAGGCCAGGGGGATGATTAGCGGAGCAGGGGACTGTGTTTGATGTGGCGGCCCAGATGAGGAGCAGCCAGGCTGGGGAACGGACTCTGCCAGCAGCGGCCGGGCCTGGCTGCTCTCACTCTCTAATCACCATGTGGTGTAAAGTACATTTACTCAAGTACTGTCCTTAAGTACAATTTTGAGGTATTTTTTTACTTTACTGGAGTATTTCCAGTTTTCAGTACTTTTACTTCTACTCCAGTACATCTCAGAGGCAAATATTGTACTTTTACTCCATTACAATTATTTTTAAACTTTAGTTACTAGTTACTTTGTAGATTTAGATTGTTATTACAAAACATACATTAACCACTTCAGCCCTAGATACAGTTCGGCCATTTGAAAATAGCAGATCTACAAGCTCACAATGCGTCGCGATGCGACGCATTGTGAGCTTGTAGATCTGCTATTTTCAAAAGATTTTTATACATTTCAAAACTTGTGAAATGGGATATTATGCATAATGAGTAGCCTACGTTCTACTTTTTTTTTCTACATTTTGATACCAATACTTTTGTGCTTTTACCCAAGTACATTTTGAAT